>NW_010290525.1:7052-25318 GCF_000700745.2 Antrostomus carolinensis | reverse complement strand
ACTGCTAAGGTTCTTAATTAAGGCTGGCATTTCAGAGCCCTGTTTTAGACATGTGATTTATTTGAGTGAGATAGTTAGACATTTGAAAGAATTTGTTGATATGAGTGGAAGATATTTCCATGCCTTTCAGTGGTTTTAAATCTTATCCTTAGTCTATTTTTGGTAGGAATTTTAACCGACTCCTTATTTATGTGGACCAACAGACACATGTTATTGCTTAAAAAACTGTTGTATTTTTCTTAAATGTATAACGTTACATCAGGTTACTCTAACTGTATCATGTGATCCAATATGGTTGTTACATCTTTGTTGAGATGTATGTTTGTTCTATATTGTAATATGAGCCTAAGGATGTCACTTCCCTTGAGGAGCAAGCAATTATCTGTAGGTAACTCACATTTTCTCGCTACCTCTATGACAAGAATCCAGCAGCAAATCTCTGGTCACTGGCATATGATCTTTTGTTTCATAACAAATTGTGCCTCTGTACTGCACTGTGCCTTTACAGTTTTAAATAAGATTGTGACATCTGTGTCATTGTGCTGCATTGTATCTTCATGGGAAATTCTTTTTTCTTAATTTAAAGGGACTATTTTTCATCAAATGACAAGCATACATTATGGCTCTCCATTTTAACCAAGGTACTAAAGGCTATTTCAATTTGACTAGAGCAGTTTTCTGCCAAATGGCTACTCTAAGTTATATTGTGCACATTACCCACCAGAAAGCACAGACTTGATGAGAGTGCACTGTCAACTACACCACACATCGATATGGAGGTTATTTGATTTGAAATTGGATTCTAGTCTTCCTTGATCTGTTGTGTAAATGGAGACACATGTGTTGAGGAAATTCTCATGAAGTTTATGAAGACAGCGGTGTACTTTTTTCCTCTTTTTTTCCTTGGAGTTTGGCTTTTGCTTTTTTTAAGACTTCATTTCCAGGTCTAATAAATATTCAGATTTAAAGTATAAGATTTTTTTAAATGGAAAGAATACTTGCAAAAAATATTCATTGCATGGATTTCGGCTCTTATATTAGTCAGGTTGCACACTTTTGTAGCAGAATGTCTTTTTGACCCTTCTTTAAACATTTAAGACTTAGTTCAGTAGTTCATCCATTTGATGAGACATGTTTCTTAAGTACAGCACCTTCAGAAGTACTCTAAATATATAATATTCTCTGAGAGATATGTCAGTCATTGTCAAGACAAGAATAGCTTAAACGCTAAGTTCCTTGTAAACAGTGTCCTTGTCTTAGGGGCCTATTCATAAAGCAGTGGTTTACTTTATGTGTGACACTTAAAAATGCTTGGAAAATAAATGGGGGTACACAATTTCATTACAGGGCGGATGGAACTGTAGATATTATGACTCTGAGGTGGGGGGAAGAACTTGCTGTGTAACTTGCGTGCATATCGCCAGCATGTGCATGGCCCTAAGGGCAGCACACAGAACTTCACAGAAAACATATTAAATGGGCATAGGGGAAGCATCCTTTGACCTACATAAAAGAGCCTTTGTGTAGATCTCACGAGCAAAAGTAGGTATTTTCAAACAGATAAAAATGTGCAGCTTCTTTAGAATCAAAGGTAGATTGGCAACACTTTTCAGGAAATGGCAAAATCATTATAAGTGTGTTTGGTATTCACTATAAAACATTCATCATTTTGAAAGGTTTTGGCATCAAGAAGGCTGTAATATGTGATCCCACATGAATCCTGTCGTAATTTACTGTTAATTGATGTTCATCTGTTGTAAAGTGCTGCTACTAAGTTAAAAGGAGGCAGAATGAAGAAGGAAAACACAGTGCCCTGACAAGTCCTTTGCAGCCTGGCTGGGTGATGGATTCACAGATAACTGTAAAGTGATTAGCTCAAAACTCTCTGGATTTGCCAAGGAATGGGGAGCACTATGCAGGCAGGGAAGGGGCAATATCTTGCAAAACTTGGCATGTGGGGTCAAACTAGCTGTATTATTAAGAGCATTTATGAAGTTCTTCTTTGAATTATTGTACCGCATCCACCTTTTGACAATGAGCTGAAATTTGACTTTTGGAAAGCATTCCATACAGAAGGAGTGTTTTGAAATGTGTCAAGTACTATGAACTGAATCTGAAATATCATGTGTTCATTTTGAGGATTAGAAAGATCTTACCAATAGAAAACACCTGTTGGGCTTGCAAGAGCAACAGAAACACTTTAATATAGTAAGCCAGAATATTTTGCCATGTGATGATAATTGTATTGTAAAATTATTGTTTTGCTAGAAAATTGGAGGCAGTAGGACATTAATAAAATCTTTACACATATATTCTCTATGTCTACGATTCAAGAAATTTCACTCTGCTGTGCTGCTGTATTAAAATACATTCATTAGGTATGTTAGAAATAGCAGGAATTACAATTCAGCTTTGTCTAAAATGTTTCCCTGCTGTGCATTGTTTTGCTGTACTGCCTGATTTTTTTTTTTTATATCATACACAAAATTGAAACTTTCAAGTTAGCTTCCATGCTAACAAGAGAGAAATAGTTCTTAAGTGGGAATGCTTTTTAAAAGATTTCTGATAATGATATAAAATAATAATAAGCAATTGTTCACTCATGTATTTCACTTACTCGGCTAACTATTGAGAAATTTTTACTGTTGAGTTTTTTTCCTGGTTTGCACATACCTGTTTGAAAAATTCATGTGCTTCCCTCTAAGTAACCTGCCTCCTATTATTATAATTTTATAACAGTAGCATGTGTAGGCCATGGACTCTTTGAGTTAAGCACTTTACAAACGTATGACAAAGACAGTCACTGCACAGGAAAACCTACAGTGTAAGTCTAAGGTTTACACTTGTACACAAAAGATGGATAAAACAGGGATAATATAAGGGAACAATGAGACAGTACTCACCATTCTGAAAAACAGTGGTCAAGGCAACACAGCTGCTTAGCGTCAGGCATTATAGCAGGAGAGAGCAGTGAGATGGGGGACTAGGGACTTTAGGAAAATCCCAAGGAGCCCCCCATCTCCCCCACTTTTCTTTCTCTGGTTTGTTTTTGGTTTTGCACTGTTTTAATTTTCACCTACAATGCAAGTTAAACCAAAAACCGAATCCTGATTAAACAGCCATCCCCCAGCATAGTTATAATTTGACTCAATGCATAGTGGAGGCTGGATTTTCATCCTGGCTACAGGGCAGGGCTTGAAAGCAGTGCCCAAGAAGAAGTGAACACCTCACAGTGTGTTGTAGGTTGTCTCCCAGCCACTTCCCAGGTGACCAAGCCTAACCATGCCTGCCTTCTTGTTTTGATCTTTACATCTCTTGAATACTGCAGAGGTGATTTTTATTGGAAAAAAAAGACAGACAAGGGATGAGAATGGAGAAAAAGCTTTTGTTGTTTTCAGTTGTACATTGGTTTCTTGGATAACTAAGCAGCGTTGACAGCAAACTTTTCACATGCTGCCGACAACTGCTGCCAAGTTGTCCAATGATTTAGTAAAGCAAGGCATGTTCACAAATAGGGCAGCAGTCAAGTGGTGGTGGCAGTAGCAAAACTGTCCCCTGCTTGAGCTCCCAATGCAGTTCTAGAACACACATGATCTGGGAGACAGCCAGGTCTGTAATGGAAGCTATGACCAATGTCTCCCTTGTTGTGATCTTGCCTTTTTCATTACAGTGTCATGTATTATATGGCAGTGGGCTATTCAGCGCAGGAGATGAGACTTCAGTGAGCTATAATGCACACGAAAAGTGTGACAAATTGCAATGACAAGGTTGCATTTGTACTACAAGTTACAGTCGGTTGTGATATGATGTAGTGGAATGAAATAATCCCTTCTTGGACAATACTGTCTGTGGTATGTTGCATGCTGCCAGAAGTTAGTGCTACAAATGCAGCTTGCCTTCAGAAAACGATTTCACAGAGAATCCGAACAACTTCTCTCTAATTAATGCAGATGTCGTAATAAGAGTTAATAATGCTGCTGATGCATCAGCAGTCTGTACGTTCAGCTTCATTGCATTTTGAATCTGAAAAGATTTGAAATCTATTCCCATGTTCAATTTGCACTGACAAAAGGCTGCCAAAAAACCTCACTGCCATGAAACAGACATGTTGCATGGTTGGTACTATGTGAATATGCATTACTATCTGGCTTGTTCTGCTTACGTTATAAACTGCTCAAATAATTTATTTTTGTAGTGTACTATAAAGATGTAAGCTATTGTGTTGCTTTGCATCTAGATATTTGCAAAATCAAAAAAGTTCATGTCAGAATTGAACTCTGCTATGTGAATAGTGTCTATCTAAACATGGCAAGTATTTCTGAAGATGAAGTGATTTTTAGTTTACATGCTTTTGTCTTGCTACCAAGATTTTAAAGAGCTTCACAGTTGCTTAAGAGTGTAGTATAGTACTGGAAAATGTTCCGTCAGTTTCTCTTTTTTTCTTTCCCCATTTCTGATCCTTCTCTCGTTCCTTCCCCTTTTCCTCTTCATGGGAAGGAGCTTTGTCTTTTGCACTTACATTTAAAAGAAAAAGCTGATGGAGAGAATAATTCTTCTAAATTTTTCTACTATTAAAAATGTCTGATTTAACCTTGACTGCTATTTAAAACTCTGTACATGCCTGAAAACAAAACAAACCCTTACAAAGAAAGCAATCTATCTTACTCTGTTACTGAACTGTGTTCAAAACTTGTCTTAAATTCAGTAGAGAAGTATGCAAAAGGTACTTATGTACATATTATTTTTTTGAAGGTTTTTCTTTCCTTAACTAGCCTCCTTTATTCATGAATCAATGAAGTCTTGAGATACAAATATGGTGATTATGCCTTTCATTCCCTAAGAAGTTGATGGAACTCAAGTGACACATTGCTCATAGTTTTCTAGACTAAATAGTTCAGATTCACCAAACTTCATGCAACTCATTGAATGTCCCCTGATTTACTAGAAAGGTGTATGCAGCTGAGAACAGAATTTGATGTTGGTATTTTGCATTGAAAAATTGTCCTATTTCACTTTGTAATATCCAAACTTTATATTATCTAACTTATTAAAATACAAGGTGTATCTAAACATACACATTCTTTTATACTGATGTAACAATGGAAGAAAGCCCTAGATATGCCCCAGACTGAAGTTTAAATTAGGCAAACTCAACAGAAAGGATATGTTTTCAATAGAACATTTATCTAAATCATCCCTCTAAAGATTAAAATATCACCATAACATTTACAAGGAAAATTTTAGAAGGCCTTAAAGCTAATGAGGCCCTGGTCTTGTTCCCTGTCCTCTCTCCTCCCTTTCTCCACACTTGCTTGAATCTCCTTTCACTGTGAAAAGTCTGTAGGTCTCTCTCCCTTTTTCTTTTTTTTCTTTTATTTTCTTTTTTTTTTTTTTTTTTAAACACTGCTGCAATATTTTTGAAACTGGTTTTAAAGAAGGCATTTCCTTGGTGTAATTGCAGTTTTTAACAACAACTGCTAAACTCTTTGTAGCAGATCTCCACTGGTGTAGAACTAAAATCTGGAAGTAATCAGCAACCACTGAACATCAGAAATTCTTCAGAAAACATTTAAACACAGCTGGAGTCTGCTAGTAGTTGGGATAGGATTCAGGTACCTAATCCTGTGAGGTTAGTTGCCATCCCCCATCTTCCTTGTCTTATATGTGGAACTAAAAAGCCCCAGGGTGTTGATGGTTGTAAAGAAACTGCAGCATCTGACACCTGCTGGGAGCAATAAATAAAGAACTCTGTCCACCATTGTCAGCTTCTGCTGCCTCTTCCCTGCTACATTGCTTTTATTTTGTACTGGGTTTTGGAAGGAGAGATGAGCTCTACCTGTTTAGCCATGTAAACAAACCTGATAAGTAAAAGAAATCACTGCTGAAAAGCCAGCCGGTTTTGACATGCATGCTTGACCTGTAATACAAGCAAGTCTTCTTAAGAAGTAAACAAAATTGTAACTTCACTTCAAAGAAATATTGTTGTAATTTTCTTAGAGATTACATGGCTCTACAAGTGCCTTTGGATCTTGCTTAGTTCACTTTGCAGCTTTTCCTTTTTTTCTGGATTGTTTCTGATTTCTTTGTTATATCTAGTTAGTCTGGATAACCTCTCTGGTTTGGATTATCTCATCTGATCATACAGTTCATAAATAACAAATTAAGGACATCCATAACTTTGTTTTGAAATGGATTTATGCTTTTGCTATTTACAGAAACAAACAAAAATGCCTCCCTCTCAACACGGCTACTAAAAATGTTTTCTCTCTCACCTCCTATACATGCAAATGGTGCTATGTGTCTAGGTGAACTGAGAGACTGGTAGTGTGGCTGGGAATTGGCAGGGCTGGAATTGGTTCTGCTGTACCCAGTTTGCAAGAATGTGCAAGTGCTATGGACTGGCCTGAGCTGCTAAAGAAAAGGAGGGGACTGATTTTCAACAATCTCTTGTAGTCCACTTTGAACCTCTTACCTGTTTCTGTTTTAGAGGGAGTCTTTGAAGAGGAAAAGCAGAGATGGAAAGGCAAGCTACTTTTGGTATCAAACTTTAAAATCAAAATATAATGATGACCTTCATTTAAAAATATTGCAATCCATTAGATGCAGCAAACAAAGCATCTTCTCTTCTTTACCCTGGCCCCTTCTGACCCCTATCATAATTTTCCTCATATGCTTAGGACACGTGACTAAAATGATTATTTTTTTTTAAATGTAAAAAATCTGAAAACCTCGTAGTCAAAGTAATTGCAATTTTCCCCAGTTATTCTGCAAATCAGGGTTTAAATGGGACTTGAGTTCTGCTCTTCTTTGTGACGATCTTCTGCACAAAAGTAAATTTTACTTACTAGAGAATAGCACTAGAAAGTAACATTTTAAGAATGCTTTTTTGTCTTTTTTTTTTTTGTTTTGAATGGCTCATACATTTGGTTTGCAGCTGTATATTGTATTTAAGTATTACAAACCTATATGGCTACAAATATGATACAAATTCTTTATATTAATTTGGTTAAAAAACACACAAAAAATTATTGATCACTGCCTTAAATTTGTGTTGGCTTTAATAGTCATTGGCATGAAAAGCGGAACTCTGCAATTTTCCATGAACTGCAGTGCAATTTCACTGTAGTACCTTTGAAGTATGTTGTGTATGAACAGATGAGAGAATTAAACCTTTTCCACTGCTCACCAATATAGGCGGTATCATAAGCCATTATGTCAGGACTAATTCAAAAATCACTTAAACATTTAAAATAGTCCACCAAAATGATCCTAAAATGGAATTAAATGTCTTTAAACATTCAATTGTGATTATGTTTTATTATTTACATTTCAGTAGCTGAGACTATTTTCTGTTGCTTCCTACATGATATTTGCTTAAAGTAATTATACCAACTGAGAACAGTGGCAGATTGAAATTAAATGTTTGGATTAAATATTTTGTCAGCAAACATGCAGCAACTGCTTTACTACTTCACTTCTTCTCTGCATACTGATTACAAAAAGATTGGCTTTTATCTTGGCATGATTTTTTAAAATGCCTAGATAAATACCATTTGATATTTCAGCTTAAAAAAATCTGGAAAGGAACATATGATATGAAAATGAAAAAAAATGTGATAAGTCGCTCTCAGTGCCTCACTCTATCCTCAAAGGGCTATTTTTATTGCACTTCCAATTAATCCGGGTTGCAGTTAGGACCAAAATATGATTAACTAAAGGCTTCCACATTGCTGTTGATCTAAATATATTAACTTCTCATGAGGCTTTTCAGAGAACTAGAATTCAGGACACCTACTGCTTTCTAATCCTGAAACATGGGAAAACATTATGGTTCTGTACTAATAATGAAAAAGTCTATTATTGCCTATCTAACAGGAATTCCTATTAACTTTAGATAATGTGTAGATAAGCAAATATAATATGACTTTTCAACAATGGCACTTTCAGTGCAGAAACTTAGAAACAAAATTTCAAACTGATACGTCATAACTTTAGTCCTTGTTTTAACTGTTTTACTTTGTCAAGCCATAGTTCTCACTTGGGTAACTGAGACTCAGGCCATTTTCCTCCCTTCTTCTGGCAGCCCTGCCACCCCTGCAGCATCCATGCATGGAGAGAGGCTCTCCTTGGGCTTCCTGATCTAGAGCTCAAATCTCAAACTGCTACTTTCTCCCTCCACCTGGGCCCATTGCTCCTCCTCTGTGAGAGAGGTAGGTTTTCATTCATGACCAGTGCTCTCTTTGTCCCAAAGATCACCCTACTTGTTTGCTTGGTTGTGTCATTGCAAGTGCTTCCGTTTCTTCCTTATGACAAGTCTTAAAGATAAGATCTAACTCAGATGGATTCTACAGATATTTCTACAAAAGCTGCTACATATAGTAGAGAGAGAACACACTTCTAGAAGACTTTTCTATAACTAAGCTTCACTTTAAAAATATTCACATGGGTAAATAAATTCTATGCATCTTTTTTCCTCCTCCTTTGCTTTCTCTATAGACACAAGGAAGATAATATCTGTATTGAATGTAGTACTATGCATGGATGTATATTATCTTACACTTCCTTCTGTAAAAGGCCTTCCCTTCTGGCTGGCTTCTTGGTAAGCTCTTGTTCTTGGGTATTTTTGCCTAAGGAACAGGCAGGGAGATAGTAACAGTTTTGCCTCTTGTTGAGGATGAGAGGAGGTGGATATAACATTCTCTAGACTTTCAAGAAAAGGCAATTTTTACAAGGTAACAGAAGATGATTTCTCTGTGAGGACCACATTCCCTAGAGACTCATCCCATTTCATCTCAC
Source organism: Antrostomus carolinensis (assembly GCF_000700745.2). Taxonomy (NCBI): domain Eukaryota; kingdom Metazoa; phylum Chordata; class Aves; order Caprimulgiformes; family Caprimulgidae; genus Antrostomus; species Antrostomus carolinensis. The sequence continues at coordinate 16,522 of NW_010290525.1, read as the reverse complement.
TGTTTGTTGTGACAACTTCTGGAGTATTTCAGCACACGGTTTTCTAGTCTTTTCAGTGATGCATTTAAGTTCAATATATTCTGTACGAAGAAAGGAGAATATTCTCCTTCCAAGCCATTTGTTGATACTGTTTTACTACTCAAGCAGGATAGAAGGTTACTAGAATATTTGTGTGTGTGTTTAAAGGTCTTTGGATATAGACTAGACAGCATATTGTTATTATAATCACTACACAAGTTAGAAAGATGCCATAATACTGGAAAGGTTAATGGAAAAATCTTAGTAAACAGATGCGTTGTTAAGGCTTCTCTAGGGCAAATTTGAGTAGTGTGGTTTGGAAAGCCATTAACACAGCTGCACCAGCGTATGCTGGTACAAGCTGTCTTTAAATATTGTGCTGGCAACAGTGTGAGTAATACAGTAGCAGAAATGCACCTGATCACATATGGTCATTTCTATTTTCAGTTTAATTGCCTTTTAAGGACCACTAAGGAATTCCAAATAATTCTAGTATGCTTCATCCGCCAGCTGTGAAATACACTATTGCAGCTACATAAAAATAAAGATTAAAAAAATAACAAGTATGTGTGCAAGCAGCTTGCTTTCTCACCCAAGGATGTTAAAAGCACTTACGTGTCATGGATGTAACAGACCATTTGGAAAAGCAGACCCAATTCATACTGGGCACATGGCATAAGATTTCCTATTGAGCTATAAAGAGGAAAATAGCATAATCAAATGCAAAAACTTTTCTGAGCTGTCAGCTAGCACAAAGCTGCTTCTGGGAAAACAAACTGCACTATTTACAAATTGTGATATCATCAAGAGCTATTTATATAGTGAAAATAATTTACACTCCAATTACGTATTTGTATATAGTCCAGCCAGAAATGGCCACTTGTGTCATCCAGGCTGACCCCTAAACTAGAAATGAGGTGAAAGCTGGCTTTTTAATTATGAAATATACTTTCCTTGGTGAGGACCACTTTTCAAAATTTCTTTTTATTACAGCATTGGAAAAAATCTCTGTTTTCAATAGCCAAGCGCATTTCAAGAGAATAAAAAAAAAGGTTATTAATATGTAAAGGGCTTTTTTGGCAATTAATCATGGACTTGTCGGAGATGCTAGATCATCACATCTATTTTCTGCCAGAAGTGTAATTTTTTTTTAGAATTTTTTTCCAGTCAGATTTAATTTGTGGTAAGCTATTGGGTGTGTACTGCTTTACTTGGGAATTGATCTGCACTGTATCATTCATTTGGAATTTTCTCATTTAGCTTCATTCAATTATTCATAATTATGTGGATTCATAAATTAGATTAAGCTGCTAGATTTATTTTCTCTGTCTATAACCTACTAGCTAGATTTGATAGGTAGAGATTTCTTGTTTGGGTAAGCCATGAAAGGGTAACTGCTATAAGCTCTTTCATTCGAATATACAGGACAGGACATACTGAATTTTGAGACATCCTTTGCAAAGAACTTTTTTTTTTTCTAATTAATTCAAACAGCTTTTCATACCCAATGCAGATTATCAAGGATAATCTGTTACTGAAAAAAACAGTGCCAGGGACCAAGATGGCACCAGGTGTTTCCCAGTGCTTAGTCATACCTCTAGAGAAAGGACACACGTTTGCCTGAAAATTATTTGATCTTTCCTTGTTACAGGATTTAGATAACTGTAAAAGATTAGATTAAGAAGTATATTTATCTATTTGGTTAAATCAGACATTCAACAGTGACTTGTGTAATAAAGAGTTTTACTGGAGTCTCTAAACCCAACCTCAGGTTTTCCTGTCTGTACATCTTGCACAAACAAGAGGTAAAAGCAATTAAGTGTGCTGTGAGGGAGATTAAATACTTAAAAGAATATTCTTGTCACAAGAATGATAGAGTTACCTATGTTTGCAAAGCCTAAGAACTTGGGCAGGTATAGAGTCTAAAAAAATTAACACAAAAAAATTCAAAAGATCTTCTGGGCATTTTAAAAAACCTACTATATTAGTGAAGAGAATTTTCCCCTTTATTATTTAGAATTACTTTCTGCATGCTGTATGCACAGCATTAGGGGCTGTCTGATGAAAGTTGCTTCCACTTTGATTCACTGAAAAGAGTTTTGAATTGAACATTAGGCTTTGAATTTTTCTTGCAAATCTGTGTGGATATTTCTGTTTGCTTTGCAAAAAAAAAAAATCTTAGGAGCAAAGAGAGTATTCAAATATTTTCTGTAACTAGTGAAATCATCAGTCATCATTTGTGCATGTTTATTGCAGCACTGGGACTCAAAGAATGTAGTCATATATGTCAAGGATTCAAGACAAATATGTATGTGTGTGCTACAGCGGGTAGCTCATTCAGAAACATGGTACGTGTGGTGTACAGCTCATAGAGCGATATACCATCAGGAGGAATTAAGAAATACAACAAGCTCAGTTGTTCTGTCTGCCTCTCAATGCCAGGTGAGAAACACTGCAGATGTGATGCCTTCCAGGATGGTTGAATTTTGCAGATGATTTGAGCAGCAGAGCTTTGGTGTTTTTTAAGTTTTGCTACCTCAGAGTGAAAACAATACCAATAATATATAACAATACCTTTCTTTTTAAAGTGCTTTTCATCCCAAATTATCATGAAGACTGAAATAAAAAGGTTCTGAAGTCCTCTAGACTATTCCCTATCATTGATGAATTGTTTCTTTCTAGGTATTCCCAAATATCAGCTTTTCACTGTTGGTTGTCTTGACAAATGAACTTCTCCACTTCTGCTGAAGAGGCAAAACAGAGCCCAGATAATACAAAGATTGCCCTGAACTTGACTAAACAATAGTGGCTCTTTGGTCAGTTGAACTTATTGCAAGATCCTCCCTAGTTTTTCTCTCTCCTTTCAGATCTCTTGACTCTTGAAAAAAAATTCATCATGTATCATCATTCAGAAGCTCTCCAGTCCATAGCTTAGATTATAGTACCATGAGTGACTTGACCTAATATGATCTGCAAATGACTGAATTATTTCTACAGAAAGATGCCAATATGACTTTATTTGTAGCTATGAATTCTCTACTAATGAACCCTACATTTTCAGTGAATCCCACAATTAGGACGGGAAAATGTAATTTCACTGTTTCCTAAGACTGTACTGTGATGGGAACTCAATCTAGTACTGATGAAGTTAATGGACTTGCTCTCTGGGCCCCCTAGAGTGCTCTTCATTTTACTTGTTGCCAACAACAACCTTTTTAATCACATCTGTTGGAAGAGTGAGAGAGTTGTAAGCTTTCATAGTTGAACCCCCTTTCACTGTATTCCACAGAGGCATAGTTATCCTGTGTCTTTATCCAAAGTTGTTAAAGCTGTGTACCGCCTGGATGAGACCATCAGTCTTCTCAGGCCACTATCTCCTCTATGATAAGTTACACTCCATACCAGGGAAAGAAAGGCATATAAGGTCTCTGTTTTCTTAAGACAAAAATATGGGATGTTGTCTAGATTTTTAGTGTCCTCAAGGAGCAGAAGGATCATCTTTTTTACCCATTATCAATTACCTGTATTAAGCAATATTTTAGAATCTAGTTTACATCAGTTGACAATACCTGAGTGCCTAGGATTTTAGAATGATCCCACATTAAAACTGTGATGTCCTCCCTCCAAGCTCTATATGTATAGTTTAGACAGTAGCAGTCTTTCAAAACTGTTTACTAAGATCTCTCAAAATGTCTCTTTATCCAGAAATCTCTGGCTTCCCCCCCCTCCTTTGGAATGATTGCATTGACTGATATTATTTTAAGTGGGGAAACGGAAAAATAACTGACCTTCTAGTCTAATAATCTGGTAGGGGTCTAGGTAGAGCCCCTCAGGACAATTAGACACCTTATGGTCCTATCTCCAATTCCAAAGGCACATAATCTCAGACTTCTCAGAAGTTCCTGACGTGACGTTGAATAGTAACAAGGAGCTTGTCCAAACTGTGCTAGTCAAGGGAGGATATTCAGTAAAGGTAGTAGTTATTCTTTTAAAGAAGTCAGTCATAATTCATAATGCTACTGTGTTGTCTGGAGTTTTTTTATTGTTTGCTCTGTTTGGGTTTTTTTTTTGTTGTTGCTGTTGTTTTCATTTAGGCATATTTTGTCTTTTTTATAAATGGAAAATACTTATATGGTTACTTCTGGTGTGCTAATAATATACATTTCACTGTGAAAAGAGGGGTGCATTTTCTGGTTTATTTTTGCAGCAGTGATACTCATTATAGCAGTAAGTGCCAATATGTTATGCTTGTAGTCTTTTTGTTATAATTAATTCTACATTAAAAGATTAATAAGATAGTGGAAAATGGTGGCTAATTTTTCCAGCTGAAACTAAGGAGGGAATATAGATGGACAGAATGTAATTAAATAGGCTGGAATTTGTCCAAGATGCTGGCATTGTTATTTTTGCTCTTGCAAAAGTACCGTGGGATCTTTAATGGCCCTGAGTAGCCTCAGTTGTATGCCTCTTCTGAAAGATGGATGCTCGTGATCCTCTACTGCCTAGTGAATATACAGCTAATGCCTGGCTGAGAGCTGAGAATAAGAGCAGGGTGAAGAGATTCATTAAACAGTGAAAGATCAAAATGAATGAATGGTGAAACTGAAGACCCCTGCATTCTCTGGGAAGTGTCTTGTTGCTGCCTTGAGGAATTGGTGGTGTGATCCACAACTCATTGAAATCAATGAAAAGAATCTAATTGATTTCAAAGGATTTTGGCTCAAGCCCTGAGTTCCATTTTATCTTGCTCTTCGTTACCTGGCAAGGATTAAAGCATCCAGGAAGTCTTGTGTCTGACTACAAAACATAAAATGAAATTGTCTCTATCTGTTTAAACAGATTTTTCATAAGAGCTATTGCTCAAGGTCAGGAGAAAAGGGTCTAGGCAGGTTCCTGGCCTGGAGCACAGCCTCCCTTGGTTGTGAATGAATCAACTCAGTATACATGGTGCTACAGAATTCGGTTGTTATATATTTATATCTAAGGGGTTTTTATTTTCAGTCTGAGCTTATAGGATCTGTGTACCAAAGACGGGCTTTGGCTTTACCTCATTTTTCTGTAGACATTCATGAAAGAGTAATGTATCACAGCAGATAAACCTCACACGTCTGTTGTGTTATGAGGAGCTGTGTAGTTGTGCTGGTTCATGAGTGTATTTTTCAAACTACTTTCATACTTTCACCTTCTATTTGGAATGAATTTCAAGTACTTTTTACCCATAGGTAATCAAAGCACTTTCTGCTACCATTGAAGCTGCCTGGCAATTTCCATTATATGCACTATTTTCAGGCAAATAACCACTTAAAAAGTTTAGCTTGTCCAAGCATTCGTTTTTTGGTCTGAGCTTTACTTATGTTATCTCTGGAGTATTTGGAGAATAATGGCTTGTCCAAATATGGTTATATTACAAAGTAAATTTGCTTACTTGATATTTGTGAGAATATTTTGCACAAAAACTGCACAGATACTCTCTTGATGTGAGAGTACTAACATCAGTACATGATTTACATTTATCTGATGAGTTGCACAGCTAACAGAGGGGAGCCTCATATATTGATCTTTATAGATATCTGAAATGCAAAAGAAGGTCCACACTTGAGTTCCACAAATGGCCCTGAACCATGTGTACAGTGTGTTGTTGAAAATATGTAGGCAGTCAACTTCAAGAAGTTGGAAACCATGCTAAAGCTACACTTGCATGTGTTGATATAGCATAGGAGGGTATATCTGCCACCATCCTACCACTTTTTTTTCCCCTCTAGAAAATAGTAAAACTTTTAAAAACAAAATGTTTCACTTAACCTTGTTTTCCATTGTCTTTCCAAAGAGTCTTTCCTTTAATATGTTCTCCTGTTCATTAACAGGGAACGCAGTTAACAGTGTATGAGTTAGAGGGGCTGTCTTTTACAAGACCTCTTTTATGTAAAAATTCTTTTGAGAATGTAATGATCTAGGGTTTTTGTTTCTGCTTATGTGCAGCTTTTCTCCTGTTTTGGTATTTTAGTGACTGCAGAGAAATGACCCTTGAAGTTATAGTGTCAGGCTGGTAATGAACTGACATCCAGGGAAAAAAAAACATAAACCTTTTCTTTCATTCTCCATCTTGTGTTGAGGGTTTTTTTTTCCCTTCCCTTTAATTAGACTTGCCACCATCAGGCACAGTCTTAGTTATTAACAGCGTCTTGCTCACCTTTGCAGAAGGACAGAAATGGCTAAGTGAAAACATCCCCCTCAGTACCAGGCTGTGAGATGGACATAAACTGGCATTCACATAATCCAGTTTTAGGATCTTAGAATCATAGAATGGTTAGGGTTGGAAGGGACCTTAAATATCATCTAGTTCCAACACCCCTGCCATCAGCAGGGACACCTTTCACTAGACCAGGTTGCTCAAAGCCTCATCCAATCCGGCCTTGAACACTTCCAGGTAGGGGGCATCCACAACTTCCTTGGGCAGACTGTTCCAGTGTCTGACCACCCTCACAGGGAAGAATTTCTTCCTAATATCTAATCTAAACTTACCCTCTTTCAGCTTAAAGCCATTTCCCCTTGTTCTATCATTAACTGCCCTTATGAAAAGTCCCACCCCAGCTTCCTTGTAGGCCCATTCAGGTACTGGAGGGCCACTATAAGATCTCCCCAGAGCCTTCTCTTTTCCAGGCTGAACAGCCCCAACTCTCTCAGCCTGTCCTCAAAGGAGAGATGGTCCAGCTCTCTGATCATCCTCATGGCCCTCTTCTGGACTGTTCTAACTGGTCCATATCTTTCTTGTATTGGGGACTCCAGAAATTAACCTGTCCTTAGAGACCATCACTTCTTTGTGTGTGGAATCTCTGCTTTTCTGTCACTTTTGTGATTTCTCCTAAGTAGTTTGAATGCAAACTTGCCATCTGAGATTTTGGTTCTGATAAAGAGCTGTGGCCCTAACCGCTACTAATCTGCATAAGATGTAACATGCAAAACCAAGCATGGTTTTCTTTCTCTAAAAGTTTACAGCTCTCATATAACTTTGGTGTGGGTATTGACATCACTAAGAAGCTTGAAAAGAAAGTGCTGACTTTATTCATATTTCTGCCAGACTTCCTACCCCTCCACTTAATTTATTTTCATAGAGAATTGTGAACTGTTGCTGCAGTAAAATGCATAGAAATGTTCTTGAAGGTAAAAGGGGAAAATGTATTGTTATTACTGCAAGTTGAATACTTCTACTCTGGCCCAGGTGCCATGGTTTTACCAAAGCATATTGACTGGATGCAAGATATCAATCTAACAGTTATGATATATGAAGAGCTAAGCTTCTCTTTGTACTTTGTTTCCAGAACCCCAGTTATCTCCTGTTTGATCTGAAGGAGAATCTCCGTTAGCTAGCTGTAGTAGTAAATCACACATTTGATAATATTGGTAAAGACATTGACCAACCTTAAACAAGTCAGAAATTATTTACTTCATTTGCAGTTTTAACACACTAATTTTACCACGTGTGAAAAAAGTCACATTCCTTCACATCTCTTACACCTGCATGCTATGCATGATCAGCATCAAGACCAATGTTCTTATTTGGTAACGCATAGATTTGCCAAAAGCTAGTAAGGAAGTCAGGCCTTTCTAGTATGGTGCTGTCCCCCTGCCTACTAGGCATTTCAAGTAAAGCAAGCTGTCAGTCTGATGTGTTTACAGATAGATGGGTCAGGAGCAGAAGCAATTATTTTAAATGTGACCTGACCAATGCGGAGCTGGGGAGATTTTGCACATTTATTAATGACCATCTTCATCAGACATCCATCCAAGGATGTATTACCAAGCCAGTTGCCTGGAAGCCTTTTGTGGTAAATCAAAGAGTCAATATTATTTAGACCTTTCCTCACCAGTGCATGGAGCATTCACAATGTCTAGAAAGCTCATATACCCTTGCTTGTGGGGAAAAAAAAAATTAAAAAAAAAAAAAAAAAAAAAATATATATACACGCTACTGATTTCACATATTGTTCTTCTGTTCATAGGAGGGCTTACCAATAACAAAGAAAGAACTAGGACTCGTATTATAAATACATTTATCAAACTAAACCTTTTATCTTTATTCCCTAATATTTCTCATAAAGATACCACCAGGTCTCTCTATCACCTTTCCCAGTGTTGTTTTTTCGTTCTAACAAACCATCTTGCTCTGTAAGCCATTATCTAAAACAAAGTTTACACTTGTGATTTGCACACAGGGATGCTATTTAGTGTCTGATATTCTTAATGACCATCTCTTCACTTTATCTCATTTTAGAATAATGATAAAAGGAATTTCGGTCCCTTGCTGCTCACTATACCCTTCTCTGAGCTTGCTTTCCTCAGCCTTTAAGAAAGCAAAACGCCAAAACCCTATTTGAAACAAAGTATGCCTAATCCTTGAATCTGTCAGAAATGCCCTCACTTATGGATACAATAGATGTGCAAAATTGTCCATGTTCCATTCACACCCTGGCTCTGGCCAGGGTATAATTTGGCCCCACACACAGTTTAGACTAAACTCAGAGCTCTTCAGTGTAAAGTACAGCTGTGGTTTCCCGAAAAAGGTTTTTGAGCACCTGTTTTGGCCATATTCCCCTCAAATCTCTTCTAGGACAGTAAATACTCTACAATAAGATTTCAGTGAGTTCCCTTTACTGAAAGTTGCAACACCATTATTTAAACCACTTCCTGCCTTTTACCACAACTGCAGTAGTACAGAGACCATGTAATAAGGAGGAGAGAGCAAATAGACTGGTTCATCATTACAGTCTGTGGTTTTACTCTTACAGTTTATAGTTGGTTTTGTTTGTTTGTTTGCTTTTCTTTATTAAGACAGTCACCTCATCTTTGTATGAATTTATGAAACATTTGAAGAGTAATCATGACCCTTCCTGTAGACTTTAGGCACAGGTTCTTTGGTACTAGCGTGTGCTTCCACTAGCTGTATATCATAGTCTGAATGTGGTCACCTTGTGCATCATAGGGCAACATGCATATTTATTGGTCCTTAGTGTTTGTCAGGTAGCTAGGCTTTTGGTATAGGACAGAATTATGTCTACTTCCTACCTTCTCCCACTTCTAAAGTGATATTTTAAAATTATGAACCATATATAATATCTTCTAGGCACTGAGATCATGGTAGCTTAAGAGAAGGTGGAGAACGAAATTCTTAGTCAGTGCTGTTATATACAGACCAGTTGCTCATGGTCTTGTGTCTCCTTGGAAACAGGATGTAGCTTAAGTATCTTTCATGTTCTTTTAACTTTATTTTTCTTTCCTTCCTCTGCAATCCTTATGAGAAAGGAAAGAAGATGTGAGGAAGAGTAGAAAATAGAGGAAACAGTGGTAAAAATTTCTTTGCCATTTGATCTTCATCACATGATAGAAACTCCAACTCTCAGAGAAAGCTTGAGACCAATCCTCTTTGTCCACAACGCCTTTATACAGGCTCACAC
>NW_010290525.1:0-7012 GCF_000700745.2 Antrostomus carolinensis | reverse complement strand
CCTGCTCCCCTGTCATTTCCATATGAATCAATAGAAGTAGTACTCCTTTGTACCCTCCTGCCTCATGGGCTCTGGCAAATCTGTGGACTCTCTTCTAAGGTGGTTCTCGGAAGTCAGATGAGAACAAACATAATTTAAAAGTTTTGAAGAGTTAATGAACAACAGTAAAATAATAGCATAATTTCGAGAGGAATGCAGAGTGTGTATCCTCCAAGGTATGATCGAAACAATAAGAAATGCTTAGCCCTTTGTTACCAAGGAAAATAGTGTTCTTTAGTTGGAGTAATTAAAAATATATTTTTGAAAGAACATGGAAAACAGTATTGTCATGGCCAGTAGTACATTAAAGTACATTGGAATAAGACTCGACTAGCTGACCTAATGGGTTTTTTCTGTTTCTAATGACTGTTGATGTACTTAGTCCCTGCCCTTTTGTTTTTCAGATGTCATACCCAGGGCCAAATTAATCCACTGTGTGCCTCTAGTGCAGATGAACTTAGCTCAAGTTCTTTAATTTTTTAGTGCTAAACTGTGCCTAAAAATCTAAAGTATGTGTCTAAAGTGGTATGATTTCTTTTTTAGTATTCGGTTGGGTTTTTTTTCATCACAATGAAACTTATTTTCTGCAATCTATGTGAGCATGGTATTATAAAGCTAATATATAGGCCATCTCTATGCAAGAAGCACTTTGGCATGCTTTTGTAGATGTCATTGTCTTGGCACGTATCCTAATTCCCTTTTCCTGAGCTTTTTGACTCCTCTTACCCTGGGGATTGCATACTGAGTTATCAACACTGAACTGAGTGCCTTCAAAGGAGTGAAATAAAAATATACAAAAGGTGCTATTTTTACACCAAAAACATTTGATGGCCAGTCTATCCTATCTGAACCTTGTGGGTTTTATAATTAAGGAATTCCCACCCTTTAACCTGTAGCATTAAATAGCATTCAGGAAAACTGAAAAGGTACTGGATGCTATTTAGTGATCAGAAAATATGGCCTGGAAACATGCTTTTTTCATTCTGTTCTTGTTCCAACAGTTTTTAATCTCTCTCAACTTGATTCATGTCTGTAAATTTGTAAACCAAATCTTTCTTACCTACACAGTTCTTAAGAAACTTAGTGAATGCAATTGTGAAATATTATTTACCTATCTCTTACTAGCAGTGGTAACTCAGCAGCAGAAGAAACAGTTAAAATTAACGTACCTCTCTTGTTTGGTTGGTTTTGCAGAATTTTTTCAGAATTTAATTCCTTACTCCCTTTTGCTAGTCCTGATCCTATCTCTGCTCCTCCTTGTGTCTGAAACTCCTTCTCTCTTTCAAGCCACTCACTTACTTCTTTATAGATTTCCCCTTAAGCCCTTCCTTTTCTATTTAGATTATGATTGACCCTCTTTGAAAAGCATTTTGTGCTATTGTGTGTTAACTTAAATAGTGTTTTACATAAAAGGTACAAGATAAAATAAAGGAGAGGGTGGGAGATGATGCATTAGTGTGTGGGCTAAAGATGGAACAAAGGGTTGTTTTTTAATTCAAGCTGAAAATAGAAAATAAGATACTTGCTACACTACTGTGCATGTCAACAAAACTGTGACTTTACTCTCAGAATAAAAAGTATGAAAACTCTCTTTAAGCTACTGAGATATGACAAGTTAAGAATCTAACCTTGTCATTTACTGATGAAAATAATCCTAGCCTTCTTTTTAAACACTTCTTATAATGTTGGACAATGTGAGCAAAAGAAAATCATTTGCATTAAGAAAAAATCCTGTAAATATATCTGCTGAATTGCAGTGTGTAGCTCCAGCAGGATATTGCTTAGAGAGATTTTGTTTAAAACATTTATTGGAGGCATATATTACACTATATCATTTACTGGCTGGAAGCCATGCAATATGTGTCTTAACAAAAAAAAAAAATGCCTTGTAATATGAGCCCCTCCAAGGCATAATTATATTATAAAGTTCTTATTGGAAAAACTGGAAGAAAGCCAAACCTTGTCCAAATATAGTGAATGTCAGAGCCAAATTTATTATCCTTAGCTATTAACAGGAGAAGGCAGGTTTTGTTTACCAAGCCTAATTCTCTCCTAATTACAGCCACTATAAAATAATTACTATCCATGGGATAACAACACAAGACAGAGTGACTAACAGAAGAAACTGCAGGGGTTAGAAAACAGAGTGCAATTCTGTGTCATTTTGAACAGCTTGTGTACTGCCATGAACAAATTAACGGACTTCATTAAAGAATTATGTTTTAAGAGTGGCTTTGCAGTGAAGCAGTAAAGCAATTAATACATCTTATTTGGTCCTAGGTGTGAGTTCTAGTGCAGTTTTAGACAGCAACTTATTTTTTTTATTTTTATTTTTTTAAAAATATATCAGGTATAGTAGGATGCAACCACATTACTGCATTAGATCAGTAATGATTGTATGGAAAGGACTTTATTTTGGACAAATGATACCCAGGCCTATTGACTCAAAATGTTTTACTGAGTACATTTGTACTGACCTAATTTTAATTGAATAAAAATCAGAGAGACCAAACTATGCTGTAAAATAATTTGCATATTCAAATATTTATTTCCATAATATTTTGGATAAAAACTCCCAGCACTAAATAAATCTTATATATAGTGTCTGTGTCTGTATTTGTGCAAGGAAAGTAATTTCTTGCCAAATTGTCAATATTTCATTGTTGCTCTCCATAAAAAAAGAATAGAATATTTCTCAGTTGAAACATAATTCTTCATTCAATTTGCAGTGTTTTCATTCTCACTTTGCCTAGCCTCTTCCATCTTGTCATAGAACCCCAGAGGTGCACAGCAGACCTAGGGCTAGGTTTTTTGCACAATTAAAGTGTATGTATCATAATCAGCCTGTACACAACATACTCACAGTGTAAAAGGTTAGAGTTCAAGCTGTCTTCTCTCTGTAGCGGACACTTCACCCTATAGCAGGGATAACTCCCTTATTTTAGTGACTTAGTGGGAACTGGCAAACTCAACACACTTGGGAATCTGTTTTAGATACTAGTTTTAATAGGCCTCCAGATGGCCACATGAAAGCAGAAGGATTATTATAGCAGCCCCCAGCCGTGCCATTATAGATAAAGGTATATTAGAGTTTCCTTTACAAACTCATTTTTTTGAGGGTTTTATACCTCCATTATAAAATTATTTAAGCACTAGAAGTCAATATACAGTTTTCAACCCACACATGTTTTAGGGTTTTTTTTGTATAGAGTATATATATCAGTATAGTCTCTGTTTATCCTGTATACATAACAGTGGTTTACGTTACATTTAAAGAGTACATCCTGTCACGATTTAAAAAGAAGTTAAACATGAAAGTAAAATTTAAATCTGTGTAGCCTCAGTTGGGGTGAATCAGCTCACTGTCTTCTGTCCTTTGAGATCAGCCGAGTCACTTATTTATATCCAGTAAGCATCCTCTCCTTCAGTTACTAATCTGATTGTGAGTACAAGAGCAAGTAGAGTGGAAAACAAACCTAAGGCACAAAACTAAAGTGACAGAAATATTGTCGGACACTTAATGGTGACTATCATTATAGCATCCAAGAAAACTCCGACACCCAAACCCAAATAATTTTCATACACATCTGCAAATTTTGGAACCATCAGAGTTCTGTGTTTTGGATCAAATCCTTGCTAGTTTACACACTGGTATTAGAGAAAGGATGCTCTTTAGGCTGTGGCAAAACTGACTTTAATAGCTGCATTTGTATGATTCTCTGGTTTTGCCCTCATTTCCCTGGGCTCTAACATCAGTGGCATTAAGATATTAGAAAAGTTTCTTTGCACATTTCAGACAAAACCTCAAAATTCAATTTCATAGAACAAGTCATAGAGTCAGAGAATCTCATACAGTTGGTCACAACCCATCGATCTAGCCTGTCCAGATCCCCCTGTAGAGCCTTTCTGTCCTCAAGCAGATCAGCACTCCTGCCCAATTTGGTGTTGTCTGCAGACTTACTGAGGGTGCACTCAATCCCCTTGTCCAGATCGGTGAGAAAGATATTAAACAGAACCGGCCCCAATACTGAGCTCTGGGGAACACCACTTGTGACCAGCTGCCAACTGGATTTAACTCCATTCACCACAACTCTTTGAGCCTGACCATCCAGACAGTTTTTTACCCAGCAAAGGCTGGAAAAAAAAAACAAAGGAAAATGCTGCGGCAGTCAGTTAGCTTTTCTATCTGACCATGAAACTGATATTAGTTTTGTGGTTTTTTTCCTGGTTTAATCAAATAATTTCTCACAGTTTGACAAATTCTGAGCACTTTTCTGAGTAGAGAAACAAAGACTGTGGGCAGTTAACCTAACTAAGTATTCAAGAGACTTCCAGGTATGGAATCTCTGACTAATTTCTTTCCTTGGTTTTAACACTGGTTTTCTGATACTAAAACAGAAGGTGACATTACAACATGATCATTAGCTTTTCTTCACACGTCACATCCTTTCAGGTTACACTTCAAAGTCCTCATTGCAAAGACCAGTCCTGTACGTTGTCATTGTAGAGAAGGAAATGCCATTGTAAGATATTGTGTCAATAATTCTACATATTTATGAAGACAAATTATGAATTAATATGCCCTATCATAATGGCTCTGCCATGTCAATGTCTGCATATTAACTGCTCCATTACAGGATGATACTGTGTCAATCACAGTTTTTCAGGAGTCAGAATCACTGCTAAGTTTTAGTCATTTATCCTCAATTGCATTAAAAATGAAGGGCTAATATGTTTGCAGCATATTAAGTTATGGTTCTAATGAATACTAAAAGAAATAAGGACAGTAAGCATGGAAACATTTACACTTTTGCCTGTTCCTGGTGAGTAAATGTCTTTGTTTGGGAAAGATTATTGAACTTTAAAAACATTTTAAGAATATTTTAAATATGCTGCATGATTTACACAGTGTTCTATCACATAAAATTAAAAGCTCTACAGAGAACTACAGCTTAAATATTATAATAAAATACAACACTTACAAATGAAATTATATCTAATTTTACTTTAGATATGTGTCCCATATCTTCTTAATGGCTTCCTGAAGACCTCTGAGTTGATAAGTAGTGCATTTGAATGGGATACATGTCTTCAAATATTGCAGAAAATTCAAGTGTGAGATGTCACGTACTGTAGCAAATTTTCTACAATACCTAGGCACAAAAGGGTGAGTTAAGGATGGACTGTCAGCATGAAGGTCATGACCTGCAATGGAAGTAATGCAGAGATCTAGAGCACTAATGAGGGAAACAATGACTTCCACAATAATGATGCGCAATGCTGTATAACATCCCATGTATTCTTGTATAGCCTGTAAATGTTACAGGCCTCAACCAGAAATCAGAATTTCCTTGCTTTTGATGGCTTGTCTTCAGATGTTTGGTGTGTTTTGTAACTGTAACTATTGCTTTACTATATGTATAAGACATTCTAGGAAGCTATTGTCGCATTGATGCGTCATGAACATTACTCTGGCAGTGAAATATTTGTTGGTCTTGCATACAATTCACAGACCAAAAAAATATAATTCAAGGCTCTAATTCTAGAGATTACACTAAGTTTATTTTGTTTGTGCTCTGGTAAAGTTTTCATATGTGCTTTAGCAAGTAAGATTTGTTATTATCTGAGTCAGATCTCTATGCGCATGTTTATGTTTTCAGAGTTATATCAGTTTTGGGGTAATCTTTTACTAGAAATGCATTTCTATCCCATCCCCACTATTGCAAAATGTGATTATCTTCTGTACAGAGTTACAGATACATTCATTTCCAGGCTACTCGAGTTATCCTTACAGACAGAAAAGAGAAATTATTTGAAATGTTGCAAAGACAAATCATCATTTTTTTGTATTCCTGTATTTGTTTAGCTGTACATTAGAGCAGGGCTTGGAGCTTTGTAATAAGTAAAGCTGGTATTCATTGTGAACTATATCTACAGTTGTTGTGTTGTAAACCATTTCAGAAAGTGCTCATTCCCAGTGGAAGCGTCACTTCCAACTATTGCTTACAGACCTTTAACTAAAAAAACTTTGCAGGTACTAACATGTCTAGGGTACAGTCTTAGGTCTCCAGCATAATTGCTGGAGATTCAAGATGTTATCAGTAGATGCACTCCTGTTGTTATAACTATGATTTATTTAAAAATATTTAAAATCAGAATCATGCAGAACAGCTGTAAAGTCTGTAGGTGAAAGCATCAACTTTACTATCCTTACTATCTTTTGAGAGCTACAACCTACAAGAAGCAGGCACTATTGTGTCAGAGTACAATTGAAAGTCTGTTAAGGGATACTAAAAAACAGGGCTGGAAATAGAAATAGAAACTAACTTTTAGCTTTATCAAGTGTGATGCTTCAAGGTCAGAATGAAATTCAGTGATGGGGCAACTCAAAGATGCTTGCACGGCAGGTGCCCTGGTCAATCTATAAACTCAGACGCCATCAGTCTCTGCTTGTGCCAGCCTGCATTTTAATCAGAAGGAAAAAATATGTGGCACAGTTAAGCATGCTTAGTGGTTTCCAATCAAGCAAATCCCAAAACCAGAATAGCAAAAACGCATCAGAAGAGATTTAAGGCACATTGGAGTTATATAAAATCTTGACTATACAAGTATTGCCAAAGGAAAAATAGTTTAAAATTTACTAATATCTTGGATTAGGCATTCCCTCCTTGATTCTCCTACGGTGCTCTAAATTGATCCTAGTAAGAACACACTTTTCTATGTCCTTTTTCATTTTGTCCTACAGGATGACTGAAAAGACAGTATCAATGATAACAAGTGTACATTGTATTTGTGGACTTCTCCTTTTAATTTGTTTGTTCAGTACCATGTAGTACTTTGCTTTGGAAGATCTGATGAGTTTTGAACAGAAAATTTGTTAAATGTGATCTGATTTGAGGAGATTTGAGGGTGATAGCAATGCATCTTGCCTAATTGACAAACATGAAATGCCTGTACACCAATGCACGCAGCA
>NW_010290524.1:17047-20682 GCF_000700745.2 Antrostomus carolinensis | reverse complement strand
AATCACAGATAGACCACACATCAAGCCTTGTACCACGCTGCAATCGGGACAAGAGCTGGATAGCAAACCTCCGCTGTCTCCCATCTCTTGCTTTTTCCTTTATAAGCAGCTGACCTAGTAGGGAGGCCGCCTTGGAGAAGATTCTTCACATGCCAGCTGTAATTTTCCCCTGGGATCGTCCTCAACACTGTACCTTCCCTTAATGTGTGGACACAGCCATTTTCTGATTTTTAGTTACCTCCAGCAATTACTCCACACCATTGTAACAGATGGATGACATTCTGAAAGGATCTATTTAGCTGCTGTATAAAATTTTACTAGGAGAATTTAGACTTACACAGTTAATTTGTGTGTGTTTGAAATTAGAATAAATTATTAACCGCCACACCATCCTAAGTAATTACTATAGACTATATTTAGATTTCAGATGGTTATCCAGCCACCGTGTTCCTGCTTGTTCAGTACAATAACTTGCTAACCTAGTCTAAATAACCTGACAATTTATAGAAGAAAAATCCCAGTTCGTTAGTGTCATATTTGAAATATGACTTGACTTTGCAGTAACTGAAGCCCCTCTTTAAGTGTGAGACATCATCCATAAATTACTAAAACACATGGATGTATTTCTGTAAAATCTTTCTGTTGTAGCAAATTTCCCCATAGAAAATCAGTGTTGATTTCCACAAGTATTTTTTAACCTTTTTTAGGAACAGTTATGCAGATGAAGCCTTGACCATGTCAGATCAATATGAGTTTCTGAAAATCTATGTAATCTGCATAAAGACGAGAAGATATCAGTCCAGAAGAGTTTGGGGTGGGGAGAGGGGCAGAAATCCTTATAAATTATAAATCGTGTCTGATAATCCTGACTGTCCAATATGATTAAATGACCAGGTTCATAGATGAGGGGTTGGTAGGAAATGTCTTTTGCTTCAGTTCTAGCAAGACTTTTGACACTGCCTCTCACAACATCCTTGTATCAAAGTCAGTACCTTATGGACTGGGTGGGCAGACAATCAGATAAACAATATACTGGTTGGATGGTCAGGCTCAGAGGGTTGTGGTTAATTGATTGTTCTCCATATTTAGAGTCAAACAGAGGAGTACTAGATCTGAACACACGGGTCTGTACTGACAGGCTGGAGGAATGAGCTGGTACTAAACTAATGAAACTCAAGCAGGACAAATGCCAAGTTCTGCCCCTGGGAAGGGAGACCCTGGCATTGTGACAGACTGGAGGACTGAGGGACTCAGGAGCAGCTCTGAGGAGAACTGCTGGGGCCTTGGGGGACAGCGAGCTGAGAATGATCAAGCAGTGTGTCCTGTCAGCAGAGATGGCCAACAGTATCTGGGACTGTGTTAACTGGATTATAAACAACAGATGAAGGGAAGTGATGATCGTCCTTTACCAGATCAACCACTACACCTGTAATAAAGTATCCAACTTTGGGCCTTCTGAGTACAGAAAAGTTATAAATAAACTGGAGCAAGTTCAACAAACAGCTACCAGAATTATCAGTGCTGGAGCACTCGTCCAGAGGTTGACAGACAGGGGTTCGTTCAGCCTGTAGAAGAGACAGCTTCAAGGGGACCTAACAGCAGCTCCCTGGTAACTAAAGGGGGGTGACAGAGGAGAGAGATCCAGGCTCTTCACAGCCATGCATGGTGGGAAGATTAGAGGCAATAGGCATAAGTTGAAACAAGAGACAGTGAGGCTGGCTATAAAGTAAACTTTTTTCCTAAAAGGACAATCAGACAGTGGATCACGTAGCTGACCGAGATTATTCAGTCTCTAACCTTATAGGTTTTCTAGATCTGACTGGATAAAGCCCTAAGTCAGTTTGACCTCACAGATGAACCTGCTTTGAGCAGGAGGTTGGCCTAGATCTTTCCCAAACCAAATTATCTTATTATCTTAAGAAATATTGTTATTTGCTACTTTAGATGCAACTCTTAATAGAGTTTCTCTGGAGATTTTTAATAGTATCCAGAAGAAATATTTATATGTGTGTAAGTACTAGTAATTTTCTACCTCTCCTTAGAGAGAAAGACTGTAAAATATTGAGTGACAGAAACTGTTATATCTTTCTATTGAGTAAAAGTTATTACATTTAATATCATTATTCCTCTTCACTGAATTACTTGCTAAATAGGTTACTCTTGAGAATAGCTGGGTGGGTTTTTTTACAATATTTGATGAAGTGTTTGTACATTTTTACTTCTAGTAGTTGAAACCAAGCAAAACTACCAATGAAGTCATAACTTTCCCAGACTACTATTTTACAGCATTGCTTTTCTGTAAATTTCAGTGCTATGTTTTGAGTCATTGTATACCAATTTTCGTGGTAATGGAAGTGAACTTGAGGATTTAATTCTTCTTAATGTAAAGTAGATGACTACTTAATACCTATTTTTAAGGTAACTCGTATTAAAATTTGCCAGGCTAGAATGAGTAGTTGTAAGAATGATCTAGCTACAAGAATATATAATGCAGATGCCTAAAATCAGCTGAGATAATTACAACCTGAAAGCTCTTCTGTTCTTGAAATTTTAGGAGCACTGGAGAGCACACAACTCAGTGGCAAAATTAGGAAAGACTTTAGGATTAATTTCAAAGAGTTTCTAGTTCCATTAAAAGATGGCAGATTTTTTTGTTATGATCTGATCTTGGGAGAGAATGGATTTGAGTGGTTTAAGTAAGTTTACAAAGTACTGTTGTGGTGGCTAGTCCTAGGCTGGATGCCAGATGCCCACCAAAGCCCACTCTATCACTCCCGCTCCTCAACTGGACAGGGGGAGAAAAATATAATGAAAGGCTCATGGGTGGAGATAAGGACAGAGAGAGATCACTCACCAATTACTGGCATGGGCAAAAGAGATTCGACTTGGGAGAAAAAAACAAATTTAATTTATTACCAATTAGACAAGAGGATAATGAGAGGTAACTAAATCTAAAAACACCTCCCTTCTTCCTGGGCTTAATTCCTCTTCCAATTTCCACCTCCTCCCCCTGAGTGCCACAGGGAGACAGGGGACGGGGGTTGGGGTCAGTTCATCACACATTATTTCTGCCGCTCCTTCCTCGGGGAGGGCTCCTTCCTCTGCACCAGTGTGGGGTCCCTCTCATGGGAGACAGTCCTCCATGAACTTCTCCAATGTGAGTCCTTCCCATGACCGACAATTCCTCATGAACAGCTTTAGTATGGGTCCTTTCCTTGGGGTGCAGTCCTTCAGGAACAGACTGCTCCAGCATGGGTCCCCCACGGGGCCACAAGTCCTGCCAGCAAACCTGCTCCAGTGTGGGCTTCTCTCTCCACAGGGCCACAGATCCTGACAGGGACCTGCTCCAACGTGGGCTTCCCACTGGGTCACAGCCTCCTTCGGGCATCTTTCTGCTCCAGCGTGGGGTCCTCCAAGGGCTACAGGGGGACATCTGCTCCACCATGGGCCTCCGTGGACTGCAGGGGGACAGCCGGCCTCACCATGGGCTTCACCACAAGTTGCAGGAAAATCTCTTCTCCAGCACCTGGAGCACCTCCTCCCTCTCCTTCTTCACTGACCTTGGTGTGTGCAGAGTTGTTTCTCTCACATCTTCTCACTCCTCTCTCCAGCTGCAAAGTGTGCAGCTTTTTTTT
>NW_010290524.1:0-16964 GCF_000700745.2 Antrostomus carolinensis | reverse complement strand
GGTCCGTCTTGGAGACGGCTGACATTGTCTGTGTTAGACATGGGGGAAGCTTCTGGCAGCTTCTCACAGAAGCCACCCATATGCCTCCCCACACCACACCCCACTACCAAAACCTTGCCATGCAAACACAATGCAACTGTAGATAGAAACATTTGAAAACAATAATAGAAAAGCTATCTTACCTTTACTCAAGAATACCCTTTTTCACAATTCATCTTCTCATTTTCTTCATGAGAATTTGTTTGTGTGCTGTTAGCAGCACTCCTGAAATTAAAACTAAGGAAGGATAATCATTTTGCATAATGTTCAGTATCCAGTACAATGATGCTCCAATTCAGAGTTTGGTCTATTTGTGGCACATGACAAATAACAACATAGATTTCTACTAATAGTATTTAGAATAATTGTTTATTGACACTTTTTAATGAATATACTGCAAACTGTTCTGTTGCTGTTTCAAAAAAATGCACAATTCAAATAGCTTTCTGAAGACTAGAAGCTTACAAAGTTCGAATGTTTGAGGAAAATATTAAACTGATATCTAATGAAAATTAAGAAACAAGAAGTCAATAATAGTACAAATTTACAAAGTCTTTTCACTTTCTAAACATGAGTGCATCTTGCAGATGTTTTTCACAGTCTAAATTTTTAACTTCTTTTTGTAAAATGAAAGTCTTGCAAACCATTAGTCTACTTAGTACATTAATTGTATAATATATAATATATGTCAAATGCAAATTAAAAAGCTGAAAATAGTTTTGTCCCCAGTTTCACTATTTATATTCACATTATAATAATTACGACATAAGAGTCAGACTTAGATTTCATTGCTTTTGCTGGTATGTGTTAAAATTTTAAAGTGTTAGCACTACAGAAATATGTTTTTGTCAATCCTAATATGCAGCCCACACCACAGCAATGTAATGTCTGTACTTCTTAAGCTTAACATCATTAAGGAGGGTAATAAAAACATTTCATGCATATCTTTTGATCCTAATGACACAAACTCAACCAATCAGCATCGTGAAAACATCAGCATTAAATATCATGTAATTAGATAAACTATTTTTCTTCCTTACAGCTTTGAACTATCAGGCAGTCAAAACAGATTTGCATATAAATTTATACAGCTTCAATAACTTTAGTATGTTAACTTCTTTAAAACTTGTGTAAGAATATAATGAAGACTGGGAAACTGGATATTGTGAAACCTGGCTGATTTCTTTGTTTCACTAATATTAATGATGAAAAATAGCTTTGTGAGGAGCTGAGTTATGACAACGTCCTGTTTATTTATATCAGCTTTCATGTAGCTATATTATATACCAGCCTTAAGAAAACTGAGCTAATTCCTAAGGTATCTTAACCAAATGATATATTACATTTTTGCTCAAAGAGCATTACTGAAGGATATTTCACCCTCCACTCCTTTTATATAAAACATTTGAAAAAACATATACAGCACCACTCTTTTTAAATTAGCTAAAACTTAAAGATGGTTTAACATGGATTCGACAGATTATCATTAGGTTTCTTTTAATTCTGAGACTAATTTCCCTAAGACATGTAGAAATAATGAAATAACAATTCTCATTTGTGCAACTGCACAAAAAATAAGTATTTAAAAGATGATTAATTTTTAAAAGAGATCTATAGTTGTACAAAAAAAGAGCTTTGAAGGAGAAGTATCTTCCAAATGAAACCTGCTAAAAATATTTAAGAAAGTTATTATGAAATCACTTGAAATCACAGTTGTCAGAATTGACAACTACGAATAAGCTGGATATGTTTTGAACTTCAAAAATCTGACTAAGACATAATGAGAAGTGGTTGATATAACATGGAATAAAAATAATCTAACCAAAAATCTATTTAAATTTCACTTTTATTGCTTAGCTCCTTAGTTAGATTTGGCCCTTAAATGCTGTGTCAATTTGTTTGTTTGTTATTTCACTATACAGGAAGAATTTTTGATATATTCTTTCCTTTTGTGTGTTTAAGATCCTTGTTCTCTGAGGATTTTTTTCTTCCTAAGGTGAAAAGTCATTATTATGTGCATATGATCAAAGCTGCATATAAGTCATTATTGATTCTAGTATAGATATCAGACCTTTTATGCTTAGCTACAGACTGAAAATTTGTATACAAGGTTAGTGCAGGTTGTGAAGGTAAAAGACAAGCTTGCAACTGTGGACTGTCCATTTTTTTTACTTGCCTTTTTTTGCTGTTTATCTTGCTCATACCCCCTTTCATTATACTGTATCTGTTAGTGTAGTTAGACTTTTGTACCTGTTAGGGAAATTAGCGAAAGGAAAGCTAGTGTTTTTGAAAAACAAAAACAGGGATTTTATTCTTTTCTTTTTAAGTTTTTTTTTGTGGTTTGTTTGGGGTTTTTTGGTTTTGTTTTGGTTTTTGTTTGGATTGTTTGTTTATTTTTGCAAATATTTATCAGGTCAGACTCTTGAGACTTTCTTACAAGAATTACCTTACCCTTCATATTAATAAATCTACCTAACACTTGTAATCATGTATGCTACAAAGTACTCTTTTATTTAAGAGAGTGGTCGCAGTGACTGTTGATAATTAAATGAACAAGCGATTCATTTGACCAGATGTTTATTTGTATGCATAGTGTTCTCATTTAATAATTTATAATAGCTCATTTTGTTAAAACAAAAATAATGATACTTTCATACACTGAAAAAGAAAAAGAAAAAAAAAAAACTATTTAATAAGTGATGGACTCTGAAATAATTTGCTCAGTCCTAATTACAGTTCTAAGACTGTGTTTAAGAAAGTGCAAATGTCCCAAAAAAAGGACTAAAGCAAAGCTGAAGTGTCCAAAAATGTAACTAAAAAAATTCCTGTATTAAAGCCTGATTTTTTTTAGAAGATGCCTGAATCTGTCAGGGCATAATTCACAAAACCTTTTTTAATGTCAGTATTCGACAAATATAGAGAGTCCTAGCTATGTAAAGATCTTCTAGGGGTATTTGCAAATCATTGCTCAAGTTTCTTCCAGAGACCAGTAGGGATGGAGGATGTAGGAACTAAGCAACCCTCTAATAAATACCTTTAGATGGACTTAGTTACTGTTAGTTACTCTTACTTAGTAGCCTTTGTTAGTAACTGTAATTTTAATGGTAGCATTTGTTATATTATATAACAACTCAAGGAGCTACAGAAGTGGCCAATAAGTGCAAAATCAAACTCCAGTGCTCTTCAGACTGAAATATTTGCATATATGTCTCTACTCTAAGAGTTTCCTAAACACAAGAAAAATGAAAATTCCCAACTCTTCTAGAACACTATCATTAAAAATTCACTGAAGTAGAGGTAGAAAAGTAACTTACTGATTAGGGTCTTCAAATGGAAAAAGAACATCCAGTGTTCTGGTCTTTGCCTCTAATGTTGCTATTTTCTTGTATTTAACTACTGTGTAATCTAAAATTCAAAAATATGATTGGGAATAGGTAACAAAAAGCATGCCTGATACTTTCCTCGTGAATGGCATGAATACAGGAGTACCCAGTTTTACAACTTCTTTTTCTTTTAGAGAAAAGGATATCTTGTGATTTAACAGGTCAAAAGCAAAAAGAAAATTCAAAACGTAATTTATGAAAGAATGATCAAATAAAAAATAAAAGAATAAAGTAAAGCAAGACACCAAACAAATTCAATAGATGACATCACATAAGAAGTTAAACCAATGACTAGGATGTAAAAGGGGTACTCATGGATTAGAAGACTACAAGCAGATGAAATTTCAGTGAATTCTGTGGTGGGGATATTCGGACAGATTTTGGACCCTTTCCAGGAGATTGGCCCGAGAAACTAGAGAAAATAATAATAAAAAAAAAAAAAAAAAAAAGAAAAATATGTTTTAAATATTAGACTAAATATAGAAATCAAAAGGGGAGGGATGGGACTAGCTATATTTAGTAGACTTTGAGGAATTTATGGAAGTTATTACATAATGTTACTTCATGAAACAGTAATACACTCTGTAATACTCTTCAGAGTATATGATCCTCAGTGTGAAACATTAGTTTCATGGAGATAAGTGGAATTTTTAATGCTAAATTCAACAGTATTTACCCTACAGCATTCAGGATAATGCAAAGAACAGGAAAAACTGGCAATACAAGTAGGTAATATTTTTTGGTTCAAAATCCACATTGTTACATTTTGACACAAACTCTTAGGCAAATGTTTGGGTACTGTGTAATCCAGTTTAATCAAGTTCTATGCTATCCCATACAACATGCTCCATGCTGGGAACAAATATTCAGTGGTATTAGATGCATATTTGCCCACTTAGCCCCACCTAATAAAGTAAATGCCCATTTATTTTTTGTGGTATCGTCCACCTTCATTGACTTTGCTCCTTCACCAACCTTCACCAGGTTGGGACTGAATGCACTTGTTCTGTTTATGTGTGTTTTCCTTAACCATTTCTACTGGTATAAATTTGAATAAACAGGAGAAGAACTTGAGGAGAAGGACTTGGGGGTACTAGTAGATGAGAAGATCAACATAAGCCATCAATATGTGCTCACAGCCCAGAAGGCCAACTGTATCCTGGGCTGCATCAAGGGAAGCGTGGCCAGCAGGTCAAGGGAGGTGATTCTGTGTTTCTACTCTGTTCTTGCAAGACCCCACCTGGAGTACTGTGTCCAGTTCTGGGGCCTCCAACATAAGAAGGACATGGACCTGTTGAATTGAGTCCAGAGGAGGATGAAGAGGATGATCCGAGGGCTGGAGTACCTCTCCTGTGAGAACAGGCTGAAAGAGTTGGGGCTGTTCAGCCTGGAAAAGAGAAGGCTTCAGGGATATCTTATAGCGGCCTTCAAGTACCTGAAGGAGGCCTGCAGGAAGATTTTGGAGGGACTTTTTACAAGTTTAAATAGTGATAGGAAAAGGGATAATGGCTATAATCTCAAAGAGGGTAGATTTGTATTATAATTTAGGAAGAAATTATTTCCTGTGAGGGTGGTGAGACGCTGGAACAGGTTGCCCAGAGAAGTTGTGGAGGTCTCCTCCTTGGAAGTGTTCAAGGCCAGGTTGGATGAGGCTTTGAGCAACCTGATCTAGTGGAAAGTGTCCCTACCATGGCAGGGGGGTTGGAACTAGATGATCTTTAAGGTCCCTTCCAAGCAACACTATTCTGTGATTCTACATTATCATTACCTTGAATATTCATTGAAGGCAAACACCAGAAGCGTTCCAGTATAATCAGAGTAGTGTATTTTACGGGAAACTCCTGAACTTTTTTTTTTTTTTTTTTCTTTCCATTTACATTACTTTGTTTAAAGTTATCTTGGTACAGAGTTGCATCTTAATTGCGGACAAGTTTGCCCAGTCTCCACTAGTTGTGACATCTAGTGTGACCGGCAAGTCTGAGAAGGTAACCAAATCAAGCAGCATCAACACATCTTTCAACCAGATACAAACAATTTCCTTACCTGACAATATGACAATACCTACGTTAGTGTCAGAATGATGCCGGTGATCATGTTGGCCAATTATGCATAACAGTTCTGAAGAAAAAGGAAACTTGAACAACTCAGTGTTTTTTGCCTCAATCTTATAAAGCCAGCCTAGAGAGAAGTCAATTTATGCTATTGTTTATAGGTAACTTTGATCATTCTCCAAATAGTTTTCAGGTTTTGATCTCTGTATAAAGTTAATTGGTTTTCCTATAGAGGAGTTACTTTTTCTTTAGTTTGATCCATCCATATATATATATATATATATATATATTTAGATAATCTAGCCATCAGTGAACTATCAATTGGAGTATATTTTTCTTCATATGCAGATTAACACTTTTAGGATATGGTTCTTTTGGAGTGATAAGTTGTGATTCTCAAGTTTTCCTTGTAAATGTCTTGATTGTGCATACTCTCTTATTTCATTGTTCCCAGATTTCAGAAATTATAGTTAGATGGCAAAATAAAAAGCATACACACCTCCATAGCCGCACCCACACCCAAATCTAGACATAGATATACATAATTACCCTTCAGCTTCTGCTGAACAGCTATCTAGCTTTGACATAATAAATAGCAACTATTAAACTTCTTTACTTAAATTTGTTACACATCTGTGATAATATATTGAAATTGCGGGTGATCATTCTCACAAGATAAAGGAAAAAAAACCCATAAAATAGTAAATAACATATATACAATTTGATTACTCTCTCCTTTCATCATGTCACATAACGTTAAATCAGGCTCGAATTTCTAATGGTAATCAGTAGCTGATTTGGTAAGAATATACAAAAGAAAACAACACTGACTTTGTATCCCTTATTAGCACTGCTATCCAATTAAGTTTTAGAAATCACACAGTACTTTTTGTTAAAAAATAAAAAGTGAATCAAGTAAAAAAGTTTAGGAATTTTAGTTTTTCCTTATATAAAATTATTACTGCCAAATCAGAATAGTAGTGCATTTTGAACACTACACATCCACAGTGTTTCCTTGTCTCTGAAGCACCACAATTATATCTGTAAGTACCTTTGAGACAAGTACAATGATAATTGTGATTATAAAAGTAAATGGATCTAACCTCATAACTAATTTCACAGAATTAATGACAACAATGACCACTGAATGCAAATCCTGCGGACACAACTTTCAAATTTAAAAAAAAATTGATCACATAAAACTTAATATTCACAAACAGAAGTCACAGCATGTGACTATTTCTTTACAAATGGTGAAACTCATCATAGCAGTCTGCATTATTCATGAAGAACAGTTTCACAAACTCTTGTGCCACATTACCGCAAATCTATTCCTTAGGGTGACAATCAACATGACTTGTATTTTGAATAGACCCAAGTAAAAATTGAGGCTAAGTGAGTCTTATTTAATCATAGAATCCTAGAGACATTTTGGTTTGAAAAGACCTTTAAAATCATAGAGTCCAACCACAAACCTCAGCCAATCATCATAAGACTTGTGCTCTAGACACTTCACCAGCTTTGTTGCCCTTCTTTGCACATGCTCCGGCACCTCAATGTCCTTCTTGTAGTGAGGGGCCCCAAACTGAACACAGTACTCAAGGTGTGGCCTCAGCAGTGCCGAGTACAGAAGCAC
The DNA here is from genome assembly GCF_000700745.2 of Antrostomus carolinensis. Lineage (NCBI taxonomy): Eukaryota > Metazoa > Chordata > Aves > Caprimulgiformes > Caprimulgidae > Antrostomus > Antrostomus carolinensis. The sequence goes on along the minus strand of NW_010290524.1, from coordinate 9,855 downwards.
AATCACTTCCCTAGTCCTCCTGACCACACTATTTCTGATACAGGCCAGGATGCCATTGACCTTCTTGGCCACCTGTGCACACTTCTGGCTCAAATTCAGCTAGATATCAATGAACAACCCCAGGTCCTTTTCTGCCAGGCAGCTCTCCAGACACTCTTCCCCAAGCCTGTAGCATTGCTTGGAGTTGTAGTGGTCGAAGTGCAGGACCTGGCACTTTGTCTTGTTGAACTTCATACAGTTGGCCTCAGCCCACCGATCCAGCCTGTCCACCCCTCTGTAGACCCTTCTTACCATAAAGCAGATAAACTCTACTGCCCAGCTTGGTGTTGTCTGCAGACTTACTGAGGGTACACTTGATTCCCCTCATCCAGATCATTGATAAAGATATTAAACAAGACTAACCTCAATACTGAGCCCTGGGCAGCACCACTTGTGATGGGCAGTCAACTGGATTTAACTCCATTCACCACAACTCTGGGCCTGGCAATCCAGACAGTTTTCTACCCAGTGAAGAGTGAAGATTACTTATAATCCTACTGATCCTTGAAAAATAATAAAACTGGATTAAATGTGCCCTTATTTTCCCTTGTGTTTGTACACTGGTTCATCTGAACATTTCAGAAGGGAAGGAAGTCATGCAAAGGAGAGTACTAAATTTTTGGCCCATGTTTCAAGGAATAAAAGGAATGAAAGGCTGTCACTTGCTATCCAGACCTGTACTTTTCTTCATTCATGTTCCTTTCCAAAGTCAAAGGCCAAAGAGTGAAAATACATTTTTAATTTAATTTTTAAACTATACAGCCTAATAAAGTCAGTGAAGTGCATACAAATCATATTATCCAATGCTTCTAGAAGCTTTAACTCATTTTGCCTTACAGCTAAAGAAAAATGTGTGCTCATCGTAGGAGTAATAAACATGGGTAATTATGCATAATTATAGAGATTAAGTTCCAATTAAGGTTCAATTTCTGTAATAAACCTATCCAAAAGTCTTTTAAGGTTTTTCATGGCACTAATGAAGACCAAGGTAACTCAAGGTAGTAAGGATTCTTATGATTATAGGCAAAAAAATAATTGTAGATCTGTGTGGTTTGAATGCATTGGCATGCTTTAACAGCATTAAATTTTAAAGTGCATATTTCCTTTTTCTTCAGAACTTTTAATGTTCCCCTATAGCATCATCATAGATCAGAAGCATATTTTTATCTCATACAGAAACACTCTGCTAGCCATATTGAAATAAGGTTTATTTTTTGTTTCATATTTGATAGAAGAAAATGATGCGTGTTTGCATCTTAATCATTTGTATATTTGCCAGTTCTGCTATGCTAAAAACAGAGTTCCAAATCTTGTTCCACCTAAATGCCTTTATCTTGTTGCATATTCATTAATGAGCTTGAAATATTGCACATCTTATTTTATTAATAAGAAAAATAAGCTTAAATTACAAAAATATAAACTAGTACAATTAACATTTCAGTCTGGTATTCTGCAGAAATTGTTTCAAGTAATAAGAATGCACGGTGTATTTATCACTCAGATGTTTGCTATATAATTTCACATACATTCACACTTTTTCTAATTGTATTTGATTTAAAAAAAAAAAAAAAGCCTATTCCAGCAATATATGCAATGCTTTAAATTAATAGTCTTGCGCACGACTAACTGTACAATTCCAGGTGAAATCTTTTCCTTACTTTTACTTTCAGAATTCCCAACTAAAGTATCTCACCCATGGAAGATTCAGGCTTCAAGGATAGATCTGGAGGTAGGCAGGGCCAGATTAAAGTGATATGACTACAAATGATGTGGGCAAATAAATATGCATTCCAGATATTTAGACACCGTAGTTTTGCATTTCGTTAAAAATAAAGAACAAGAATTAACAAGCATTAACAGAAAATATTTTTATATATTAAAATGATATAAGTTCAAAAATAACCAGAAAAAAAAATATATATTATGTCTCTTGATAGGAAGAAGTTTTGATATTTGTGTAAGTATGCCTCACTTGGTAGACTGTGCTACTTAAGGCTGCATATCTATAAATCCAAAGGAAACCTGCAGCCCTACTAAAGGAGAATTCACTCACCAACCCACCAAAAAAAAACAAAACAAAACAAACAAAAAAACAAAACAAACAAAAAACCAACAAAAAACAACAAAAAAAAACAACAAAAAAAACACAGAGTAGGGTACCCAATCAATACTCACTCAAACCAAATAGTTATTTGTTAATCTCTTTAGAACTTTATTCCATGGCTACAGATTTAGAATACAAATGGTTTGATTCATCTACATGTTTCATAAAGCAGCTTCAAATGACAGTTAATATGTAGTTTTGATACTATACTTGACTGAAAGTTTAAGCTTTTGCAATCATGAGGTCTTTCAACTTTTTCAGGAAAGGGAAGACTAAGAGTTACAAGTTGATGTTACAAGTTACAACTGATGTTACAAGTACAGAAGCTGTAGCACTAGAAATAAGCCTGTTCTTCCCATTACTTAGTCAAACTCTGGAGATGTCAAAATGGACATGGGAAAATTTGCTTTGATACCTTGCTGTCTGAGGACCTAAAGTGTTGGTATTTATCAGATATTAAGGAGAAAAGAAGAAGAAAAAAATTGTTGGTTTCAGTATTTTCAATTACTTATATGCATGCTTATTTCCATTTTGAGTCAAAATAAAACATCAACTTTCATATAAAATGGAAATTTGAGGCAAAAAAGATTGTTCTGCATAAATCAAAATATGTTTAAGTTTAGATTATATCATGTATTTAATTCTGTATCTGTGCATGCATAAATATGTATCTACAGCTTTTTAATTTTTTGTGTATATGTATATGTACATAGATGTAATTTGATACATATCTTATAAGTATCTTACATATAATTGTGTATATAGGAAGATATTCTGGTTTTGCAGCCCTGGGTATCATATATATTTATTAGTAAGACATGACATTGCCCTGTTATGTTTGAGGCTAAACCCAAAAGGAACTACAGATGTGAATGTTTTTGCCACTGCAGAACATCAGGGCCATAATGTACATGGTATTTAAGAATGAGAAAAAGCTTCTGACATATTGCTATTGGGAAAATGAAACTAAAACCCCCACACCATCAGCTGCACACCATATATAATAGGTCTTGAAAGAATGACACATACAGAAGGCATTTATCAGACAGACAGATGCAAACTAAACCAAACATAAACTCCCTGCTGATCTGGAGTTATGCTACTGGATTTGCATATTTCCTTTAGTCACTAATTCATAGTGCACTGGCAAAAAGAAAAAAAAAATAAATTAACTGATGAGAAACACCACAAATGGAGGAAAGTAGAAAAGTAGGAAACAGTAAGAAACAGTATTGAGATTATATTAATTTATCCATAGTCAATGTTATGCATCAGATAAATTTGTTAGGATCCAATATCTTGTTAAGGGAAAAGTTTGTTTCCTTCTTTATTGAAGTAGTAGATATTTTTATACATATGATAGCAGTTTTTGTCACCATTATGAGCCCTCATGACAGGACATAATTGTGCCATAGTGAACTCAGTGATGAAACAAAGAAAGTGTGAAAAGGATTGTAATAGCCTAGTGTGTTCAGCAAATTTATGAAACACTATGTAATCCTAAGCAGCAAATTACCTAAACTGGTGCTACTGTTCCTGGTGTATCATCTTGCATATTTTTCAATAAAAGCTGGGGGGCATTCTGTTTCTGCTAAAAGAATCCTAGGACTTATCACCTTGGCATTCCATTGTTGCCTATTCACAGCTAAGAGCTTAAAAGAGTTTGTTGGTAAATTATACTCAATCATGCATAGCCTTAGCGTGCCCTTGAATCACTTTCTTGAGTCATCATGGTTCTCTATACACTCAATTTAAAAAATACAGGACTTTTTTTTAAGGACTGTTCTTCATCCATCCAAACCATCATTTCTATTAGTTACAATTATAGAGAGCCTTTTAAGTCAGTAACAGATTCATGATCCCCAGGCTAGAGTTCTGTGAGGGATTCCGTGGGCTACTGATAGCCAACTGTTACAGCTAGCAATGTATGCTTTAGAATAGGCTGTGATAGTGCTAAAAAGGAACTAAAAAGCAGAGTGAAGACATAAGAAAGTTCTGCCTCTTCAGCCTGTAATACAGAAGATTCCTGGTAAAGCAGTAAAAGTAAGATCATAATGACCATAGAACATTTTTTGAATTTGTTTATCTTTTCCTGGAAAACACATATTCAGAATCAATGACACAATCAACTCTGTACGTCTTCTCTTTGTTGATTATTTCAGCTTTTTGGCCAGTTGCACTACAGTGTTTTTTAAAATACATCTGACTTCTTTATAGGTTCATTACAAGCTTATTGTAACTGAGTCAAATTACTATATTTAGGATCAAGAATGTGGAAAGTTTGTAATACCTTATTAACACTGTGCAGCAATGACTATTGAGTTAATAGCTCACTTATTACTGTGAATGAACACAGATAAATTATGCTGTACCTTGTGGTATAATGACTTTTAATTGTGCTGAAAGAAAACTAGTCTGCTTGTGATACTAGATACTACAAAGAAACTATTTCTGTGTATATTGTACACAATTTTAAAAAGCAAATATAAAATATTATGAATAGAGGGAGAGCCAAGCTGATTACTATTGCATGAATAAATCCAGCATGGATATTATTTCCTGCAGTATCTCTTGCAGAAGGATAGTCTCTGAGATTCAGAAGATTCACTAGCATATTAATCTTTCAAATTTGACTGTGCTAGAGTCGTACTTGGAAATGATCAGACTGCAAATTCTCATGCTCTGAAAGTGATCCAGATACAATTATTCCATTTGAATAGAAAATGTACTGAAAACCAGGGTTAGATCTCTTTCATATTTGGTTGCTAAATAAGACTAACATTACCACACAGCATACAGTAGAGGTGCCATTCTGATATTCTGGGCAGAACTGTGCATTAAACTGCAATGTTTTGTTCCCACTCAGGATATCTTGTGTTAAGAACTTTGGAGACGTTCCTCCTTTATATTTTTACCTCACAGTCATGCCTTCAGTTCGCTTCTAACAAACTTAAAAGTTGCCTTCTTAATGTTCAAAAGGACTTGAGTATCTCCAGCTCAAGTAAGATTTGACAGATTCATCTTTTCCTTTTTGTCATAAGTCCCTGTTTGCTTGGTCTATATGGGTCAGCAAGCTCAAGCATTGTAATGCTGATGATCAGTTCAGCTTAAATGATATCTTACTTTCCTCTCTCTGTTTTGGACCACTCCAACTTGCTGTCTGAAAGAGAAATGTGTTCAAGAAAGACTAACTTGTCCTGTGTGAATTTGAATGCAAGCTGGCTGGTATAAAGTAGTCCCAAGGCCAGGGTTTGATCGTAGGTAACACTATTTAAAAGTATGGAAGTAGTCTATTGTCCTGGTTTTGCTAGGACAGAGTTATTTTTCTTCTTAGTAACTAGAATAGCTGTGTTTTAGTTTCAGTGTAGGATTTGTTATGAAAAGAACGTTGATAAATACTAATGTTATTAGTTGCTGCTGGAGCTCAAGGTCATCATGTTTGGCTGGTTCACGGGTGCGTTAGGACTGGGAGGGAGAAGCACAGTGAATAGCAAAAGTCAAAATTGGCACTTGGATGTGTCAATGAAATATTCCATATCATATCCTGTCATGTTCAGTATATTAACCAGGGTTGACTGGAAGTCAGGTATTCCCTCGGGGCTCACTTGGGCTAGCTTCTCTGGGATTGTGGGACTGTCTCAGTTCCAGGACAGCTGTCTGGGCATCAGTCAGTGGGTGGTGAGCAATTGCACTGTGCATCACTCATTTGTATATTCTGTTATCACTGTTAGTCCCTCCCAGTTAGGACTGCACCTGTGAAGTAGCCAAACTTGATGACCTTGGGCTTCAGTAGCAACTAATGACATTAGCACTTTATCAACATTCTTCTCATAACAAATCCAATACTGAAATTAAAACACAGCTGTTCTAGCAAATAGGAAGAAAAGTGTCTCTATCCTTGCAAAACCAGGATACATTTACGAAGTCCCAAATATTGATGAATCTGCCTGAGAAAAGATTACAGTTACTGTTCTTCTATTATGCAAAGTAATGCACTTGAAAATCTTGATGAAATGAAGACTTAGACACATTAATTCTGTGTGTGAATAATACCACTATGAATAGCATTACAATGAGCTTAGGCAAAGACAGTACTAAGTTTTCAATTCTTCCATATTAAATGTTATTTCAATTAAAAAAAACCAACGTATTTCGATTCAACTACATATAATGTACACTCAAATACATATAAAATGAAATTATTTTTTACATTATTTTCATTTAAAAAGCAGTTAAAACATTCTGAAATTACTCCAAATACAAGTCACTAATTCTATTAATGGAGGTAAAAAATGCACAGGCATGAATTCTTGAAAACACTACCAACATTTTAAAGTAGATCTGGCTCTAAAGGTATTTGCTAGAGCTGTATGTATAATATGTTTTATTTTGTCATATTACTTCCGTAAGAAGAGCAAGACAAACATGCCTATATTTGCACTTTATATTCATAAAAGTACTACTTATACTAGTAATGCTATTCTGATGTATATTTTTTAAGAATCTACTCTTTGATTTTAAATTACTATTCGAGCTCATAAAAGGAAAAAAATTGCAATGTTTACATAGTTTACACTTAATATGGAATGTATTTTAAAGTTTCATATTATTCATCATTAACTTCTTATAACTGGGGAGACTGGACATTACCAGCAAACAGTGTGAACAACATGAATTGTGAAGTTGGTGATACTAAAAATGGAAAGTCTGTAGTACACAAATACTGGGACCCTTTTGGAAAGAGGAAAAAAAAATGGGGCGGGGGAGAGAAAAAAAAAAAAAAAAAAAAGAAGGAAAAGAAAGAGTAATAGGAAAAAAATAAGAAAGATAACTGAAGCCATCATCCAACCAATTTATGCATTAACAGTTATGCAGCACTAACCTAGATCTATTACCTCCAGTTTTTGCACATACTACACCGTAACTATCTAGGTAAGTTGTCCTGTGCTTATTCTGCTTCCTTTCACAGAACTTGGGCTTTGGTGTCTAATTTATAAACTACTTCAGATGTTGTTTTTACAAATATGAGAATTTTACCAGGTTTTAAGTTTCTTAAAGGAAAATGTGAAAGTTTCTGATTTTGTATGTTTGTATTTTGTCATCAGTTCAATAGCTGAAAATTGAAAGGAGTAGGTGGGAACCCAGTAACCAACAAAAGCCTACCCTTGTGTCAATGTACAATTCTTGTTCTAGTAATCAAAGATTTTATCTACTGTGCTTTAGTATAGGAGTATTGTAGTTCTTCATAGATATAAGTGTTCCAGTTAATTTTAGGCAATTAAAATGTCAGGAAATTTAGCAAAAATCACTCTTCGTCTCTCAAAAAAAAAACCCCACAAAAACCCAAACAAAAAAAACCCCACAAAAATCCCCCAAACAAAAACACCCCACAAAACAAACAAAAACAAAGAATCTTATAAGTAGCAAAGATTTCAAGTTACAGTGATTGACCAACTTTTTTTCAGTGAAATAAATGTTGTATGATGATGTGTATTATCTTGCACTCTGATGCTCATTTGTCTGTAAGATCTCTATAGTTTTAGATTTTTATTTATTATCATCACTAATTCTGTTCTGATCTTCCTAAGAAGTTTTCTTCACTCAACCCTTTACTCCTTTGTGATTTTATTTCTATTGACATAGCATTACTGAGCTTGGGAGTCTTAATTGGTTCAGGTGGATTAATTTAGCATCTAATTACACAAGTGTTTTTTGATACTGCTGTGAGTTTTTCGGAGTCACACTAAGTAAAATCAGGAGTACCTTTTCATTCTTTATCTTCTTAATCTGATTATGAACTCAGTCCAAATCCCTTTGAAATTAGTGACTAAATTCTCATTTGCTTGATTGGGTGCAGAATCAGGCTTGAAACAGGTATATAGATATACGTTAACTGGCACATTTTAGACAGTGAATTAAAACACATATGCTGTCTTTGAGCCGTTCAAAATACTTACAGAGCTCTCACATTGCTTAGTCACCCTCCTTAAAGCATTCATAGGCAGATACCAACACATATACACACATAATAATATATACACATTTAGTTTCTGTAATTTCAGTGGGGCACTGCTCTTCAAATACATATAAAGTCACTTTTTCTAACCTATATAACCAGTATGGATGGTCCTACACATGATATTCCCAGATTTTGTTAACCAATAAAGGATAGGTTTGTCCTTGACCTTTATGCATAAAGGTTAAGTATATGCACTGTCTGAATGCGATGCATCAGTGATGGATGTCAGGTGTTTTATCTGCTAATCTATCTTCCTTGATTTTGTGGCATCATTGTACACAATGCTGCACTCAAAAAAGTAGGAATGCAACACACAATTCATTCTTAAATCTGCACCTGATGCTACAAAATGTATTCAAAAAATCTAAAACACCACCACAAGAAATCAGGTCAGGATAATAGCAGTCACAGTTAATTATTATTCTTATCACTTTCCTTTCATAACCACATTATTTTGCACATACTTTTGACAGCTAGAAATTATAGGAATGAGGTATGTATTGTAGTATTGGCATTACAATATTAGTTTTATAATATATTAATTCTCTAATTAGAGAGATAATAAATGCCTTAAATAGATCTATACAAGTCAAAGCAGGCTGAACAAATATTGTGACAGAAGAAAGAAAAAAAAATGAGAAAATAAATTATACTAGTGCTAGAGGAAGAGAACAGAGAAAGAAATGGGCATATACCAAAGGACTAAAGGGAGAAAAGGGACTACTGAAATATGCTTCTGAGCTACCATTAAGCCAAATGAAATTTTTCCCTGCAGCTATTCAAAAATGACCAACAAAATCTAGGTGCTAGTGATACAGATTAATTTATACAAGACTAAGGGAAGGTTTAAATCTTCTAAATAAGGTGGTTTAAATGCTTGGGTTTTGTTTCTTGGGCTGTTTTTTTTCATATATGAAAATTTCTTAATGACTCAAAAGCCTTTGAGTCAGAAACATTTCTGTTGGTTTCATTTGCCTGTGCACCTACTATGCAAAATAAAAAGGAAGAAAAACAAACCACTTGTAAACTAACATTAAAAATAGCTTTGGCAACAAATGCTAGAATTCTCAGACCTGAGAATTTTGTGACTATCTGCAAAAAAGATGAGATTTCTACAAAACATATCACAGTCATTTGCTAGTACATTGACCGTTTTTCAGAGAAGTCTGATCTTTGGTCATTTAAACTGATACTTTGTTTACTGTGTAACTAACAGTTAAACTGCAGTATGATGTTTCTTCTCACTGATTTGACCGTGATTAACGCATGCTGCCTTCTGCATCATTGGATGAAGAAATTAGAAGCATTTTTGTTCACAACAGCTCTCAAACATAACAGTCAATCAAGAAAACATAGAATCATAGAATCATAGAATGGTTTGGATTGGAAGGGACCTTAAAGATCATCTAGTTCCAATCCCCCTGCCATCAGCAGGGACACCTTCCACTAGATCAGGTTGCTCAAAGCCTCATCCAGCCTGGCCTTAAACCCTTCCAGGGAGGGGGCATCCACAACTTCCTTGGGCAACCTGTTCCAGTGTCTCACCACCCTCACAGTGAAAAACTTCTTCCTAATATCTAATCTAAACCTCCCCTCTTTCAGTTTAAACCCATTTCCCCTTGTCTTGTCATTAGTTGCCCTTAAGAAAAGTCACTCCCCAGGTTTCTTGTAGGCCTCCTTCAGGTATTGGAAG
>NW_010290523.1:12365-47227 GCF_000700745.2 Antrostomus carolinensis | reverse complement strand
TGGTCCTAGTACTGACCCTTGAGGGACCCCTACACCAGAATAACAACTCTATTGATGAGAAATCCCCAGCCACAGCATATTCCTCACCAGCATGGAGAAGACCAATATAGAGCCAAAAGCAGGAGCTGCAGTCTATGGCAAACACCTCCTTGCCACCTCAATTCCCAAGTCATGCTCACTATCTAGCAAGACCTTGCCCATGAGGGCCATGTGCTGGTCCAGACATGGTTACCTTCACTGGTTGCTCCCACAACCTGCACATTGGCCGCTTCAATATGAACTACTTCCCACCTCATTGCTAAAAACCTTGAATAAATCTCTGCTTTTGGCCTCCCCATTGTGCAGGTGGAGAGAGATCCTGTTGCACACTGCTGGGAACAGCTCGTGGCTGAGTTTCTCAGTATTGCAGCACCTTTATCTCTGTTTCATTAATTTCTAATCTACTCCTTCCCCTCCTCCATATAGCTCTGGATGGGGAAACATCTGCAAATAAAGAAGGGATTTACTCTTGTCTCTTAAAAGACAACCTCTCATTCATTTTCTCTTTTGATTGTTATTGTTGTTGTTAAATGAGACAGATGCCACATATTTATGTTTTCTGATCCAAACCACACTGGGGACAATGGAATGACTTCCATTCATTCCTGTGCACACTGGACAAGCGGCAACACCTACAAACTTCATCTCCTTATACACTCCTTAATTTACATCATTTCTTTTTCCAAACCACTGAGCTGTTCCATGCAAAAAGTGAATATACAATGCGGGAGAGTTTCTATATTTTTCCTTTGGGCATCTTCATCTAGCATTTAAAAGTCATTATTAAATAATGCTTTCACTTTATTTTATGTTTCAAAATAACATGGTCTAATAAAATTGATTTCCAGTGCCATTCAGTTTTAAACTTAATAAATCAAGCTGTAGAGAGACACTGTGTGTGCATGTCTGCGCATGCCAAATGCAACTAAAATTAATACCTTAGTATTTTATAGTATTATAAAATGTGGGTTTATATTTTTTTTAATGTCAGCTTGATTAATTGGTACTCTAACTGAACATCCAAGCTGCTACTGTGACAAAATGTTTTGTAGGTTGACTGAGCAAAGGATTATTATAAAGAGCTGAGTAATTAACTCTATTGGGAGTCTTATATCAGACCTTTGGGTTCAAACTAAACCACTATGACTTGGTGTTAGAAATGAACCGAATGCCAGGGGGTAAATTCATACCTGGTGTAATCCACTACACAGTCCACTGGAGTTACTGCAGGAAGGTGTTTTACTTATGCCTTATGTTTTCACTTGCACAGTGCAAAGGTTAAGGCTGTCAGGCCAGGCTGTTTGAAAGCTTAACGATTAAGTATTATCACTGTTTGCAGAGCCATTCTTCAAATGTTTTCAACATAAAACAGTTTATTAAATGTCTGGCAGACTTTCATTGAGGAATGCCAAGATGTGATTTCTCCCCTTCCTCGCTGTTATTTTAATACTTCGCACCTCTGCAAGCAGGGGGAGAGAAAGAGTACAAAACCCTCAAAATAAATAAAGCCTGAGACTCCAAACACAGCTACTCAAAACTCCAGGAGGAATCCAGGCCCCATCAGAGGTTTGTACTGGGAAGGGCTTTGTGGACCAGGAGTCACCAGTTGGTACCACCAGCCTGCGAAAGAGACATACAGATCCCATAAAACACATCCTCCCTCTGGGTTCTTTCTGGTAACCACCCATGAGCCCTTCAGTGGGGCATTGCTCCTTTGCATTACATTTCTTGTCATTTCCCTGATGTATTGCAAATTTAAAGGCAACTCTGACCTGTGTGATGCACTGCCTGGTGCATCACCTCAGGCTGAGGACACTGATAGAAGCAGCCTTGTCTCCACCATGCATTCTCTACATGGCATTGCTGAAAAGGCTTTTACAGTTATTTCCAAACCTCTGAAATGCCAGCAACCTGAACACCAGTGGATTCTGGCCCATCATTAGATAAAGAAAACAATTATTGTTCCCCAGCAGCAAATGATGATTTAAATTTTTTAAAACTTGTGAAAGGGAATGAAGATGCCTCTGTATCCTTAAAAATTCTCAGAAGTGGAGTCCAAAAGAAAGAATACTGTAATGGAGAAAAGTGGAAAGAGATAAAAGAGACTCTGGGGAAGCCTGATATCTATTTTACAGATGTTATTTTATTGTGCTGGAAAAGCATTTCTCATAAAAAGGAAAATTAAGTATATCACAGAGAGATTAAAAGCTTATAAGGTGTAAGGAACCTGAGCCAAAAACCACACCTAAGATAAGTCATTGCGTCCAGCCTTGGGGACAACAGGAGGGAAAAAAAAGAAAGTGGAAGGTTTTGGATACCTTCTGCATGCAGCAGAGTGGGAGAACCTGCTCAGTGTCTCCTGCACGGAGGAGAGGGCTGTCAGTGGGCAATTCCCTGCTGAGACAGCAGCGATGCTGGGGGCAGGCAAGCAGAAATGGGCAGCTGGGCACAGCAAAGCAGGCAGCAGGTATGATACCCCCAGATGAGGGTCTTACACCATAAAAAACAGTGACATGGGGCAGAGGCTGCCTTTCTGTATCTGCAGCCCCACTGTTGTGTCCATGTCCTTCCGCTGCTGCCTCTAGTTCTCAGTATGAAAATCTTGTCACAGAGGTGCAAATAGAATCATAGAATCATAGAACTGTAGTGGTTGGAAAAGACCATTAAGATCATTGAGTCCAACCATAAACCTATATAGCTCCTCCCCTCAAAGAGAGGAAGATTTTCCCAGTGTAAGGGGTGCAGAATGACCTCCCTTTTTGACTGTTCTCTGTTTTTCTTCATTTGTGGTGTCTTTGATTTCATGAAGAAGTAATATCCTGCACTGGCGCCCAGCTCATCAGAGGACTGCTGACATCCAACATGTCTCTGCTCACTGCAAACTGGCATCAAGTGTTCATGAAGTGGTAGCTTTCTACTAGTACAGATATTTGCTACAATCTTCCAGGAATTTTATCAGACTTTATGCATTCAGACAGCAAGCACACTTCTTAATGTGGTGTATGCAATAACAATATGGTTTTTCAGCATATATGTCCTCCAATGACTTCATTAGGACCCTTCAATAATCAGGGCAAAGTGAGAGTCCCAGGGATTTAAATATTTATTTTTTCTTCCAAAAAATAATCTGGAAATTAGAAAAAAGCTTTTAGGCACAGGAGAGAAGCAGTAATGAACAACATACATTTCCATTCCTTTTCTGTGTGGATTATTGCACAGCAGCTAGAGCTGGCATGCATTTTCTTTAAAGAAGGCTAATTCTGTAGATTAAGCCCCAAATAACAACACTTTACACAACAGCTTGCTTCATGAGATAAAACAACTGTACTGTGGCCAGTAAATAGACTAAAATTCTTCCAGGCTGACCTCCCTTATTATTTCATATCACCAAAAGTACAAGTGAAACGCTGGATGCTCCAAGGAGAAGAGGTCATTGCTATGCTTATTGAGAACACAGAGAACTGGATCCATTTTAGTAACTTTGTTGGGTCTGTCTGAGCCAGATTAAAGAAAATAGTGATTTCTCATCCAACAGCCTATGCTTGTTGAAGGAGAGACGTTTCATCTTTTCTCAGAAGCATGTATCATTAGGGAAATATCATCTTCCTCCATTAGAATAAATTGCTATGCAGCAAACATATGCTACTGCTAATTGTGCTGGAAAAGAAGAAAACACCTACCACCTTCCATGGTTAACAAGTTAAAATGGATAAGGAAAATGAATTGACTTTGTAGCCACTGTTTCAGTTAAGTCCTGAAAGCATAGATATCTATGTTGGATTTACAAAAGGAAGGAGAAATTTAATTCAGAAGGATTATTTAATAATTCCACCAATGTCTGAGCAGGAAGAAATAATTAAAAAGGTAAGATATTTGATTACTTGTCTATCTTGCACCATACCAGCTAGAATATTTTTACCATGCCTAGTCCCTGGAGTCAAAATCTATTGACATACACTGATGTAAGTCAAGAATTAGTCTGAGGCCCATGGGCTTTCTCCTGTTTTACAGCAACATAAATAAGGGCAGTCTCCCAGCCTGAGCACCTAGATAGCGTCGTCTGACAGAGTTACAGCTGCAACTGCTGGAATGGTTGGGCAGAGTAGTGGGCATGGGAGTGGGAGAAGACAAACCACAGAACAGCCTGAACCCACAGCCCTAAAAGCTGACAGGGTCTCTGTGGTGGAGGCCTCTGCAGGGATGATAACAGATCACAGTGCAGTCTGAGTCACCATCAGTAATGCCAAGAGTCAAAATCCTGTTTTTTCCACAGGTAGGGAGAGAAAGAGGAAGCACATAGCAACTCCCTTTCCTTACAGTGGATCCCATGGATGCAGTTTACCTTGATTTTTCATGAAAATGTTCCTCAGATTACAGAAAATAAGGTAATGATGGTATCTCCCTTTTCTGTGGGTTAAACCTTTGAGGGAAAGATATCTAGGAAGACTTATTTAAGACATTTAGTGGGAACAAACATTCACTCAACTGACAGAGCCATAAACTAAAAGTATTGCAATTGTTGCCATTTGGAAAGGCACTTCAGTGCCTAGATCCCAATAAGTTATACATGGACTGCTTGTGAGAGCCTGGGTTTATGTGGCCATCAGACTCTTGTTACCTAAGCAGCATCCAGCCACCATTTAGTAACAACTCTACTCTCAGAAAGCCCAAGGTACATGAAAACTTATTGGTGTATCTCCCATTTTGCCTTTAAAATATGCAAATATACAATATGCAAATACAAAATAAGCATTCATATGTATACATACAAATTATTGTGAGTAGCAAGCACAGATGTTTGACTTACAAATTTATAGGTTGATATTATTTCCTCATGTCAAATATGCATAATTCAGAACTGGATCAGAGTTCAATCCTCATCCCAAATATGAGTTTACATTTGAGTCACTCTTGTGAAACCAAGGGCTTTTCTCTTATTTACACTAACGTAGTCAAGATCAGAGTCTGACCCACTCGTAACATGGAAGAGTAAAAAAATAAGATGCAAATCTTAGCTCCTTTCTCTGCTGCATGTATGCAAATGCCACATACTATGTTATGTGAATAAAAAGTGCTCAGACATCATCCTGCATTATCAGACCTCCGTACAAACACTGGGTTTATGAGCTGCACATTAAGTCCTGTGATTTATGCTGCTTTCTCAGCTCAGGTTTGCTGCCTTCCCCCAGGGATCATATCTGTGTCCGTAGGCACTTTCTAAGATTTCTATGCACGACCTAAACAAAATGCCCTTTCATGGGGCCAAATACATCACATCAAGAAAGCAACTGTATTTCTTTCATAACGGTTTAAGCTCCGTCAGCTATATGAGGCTCAGCAACCAGCTTCTGGAAAATAGTTAGCCCTGTGTACACCAGAGTGATAAATTAATACAGAAATGTTCTTTTAATTTAGAGCTGTCCATGTTTCTGTTGCTGGCCATAGGGCACTGTGACAGGCATAAAAGACCCCCTCTGTTTGTGTCGCCATCCTTAATGCAAAGTAGGTAAACTCTGACGCAGGCTCTTTTCCAGCAACGTAGCAGCCTTTTCCTTTTATTTCACTCCTGAAGTGACATTTTGATGTGCTCAAAATGTGTTCAGTGCAGGTCCAGGAGAGAAAATTCAAGGAAATACCAACACTCACAGTTTCTTCTGGTTTTTGTGCAAAAACACACTCTAAATGGACCTAGGAATTAATCAGCATCTTCAGCAGAACTGCACCTCACTTGAGTTTCCTTGGACAGAAATTATATAGCTGGCAGAGAAAAGAGTCTCTATCATATTTTCACCCATCACTATATGTAAGCAGGATTTTATTGGCATATATGCTGCAGTTCAGGCTTTGTTGCAATAAGGCATCTGGGAAGTCAGCATTTTCATGTTAATAGCCAGGACTCTGCTGCTTTGAAATAGTATATGTGCTGTATGGGATGTGCATGCCCTACCCAAAGATAAAGGAATCTCAGAAAAAACAAAAGTGCAGCAGAAAATAGATAAGGATAAAGACAGTTTTTCTGTCTCTAAGCACTGACACACCTTAAGGGTTGACAGAGAGAAATATAAATAAATTTCTTTTAAAAAATAAACATCTGTCTGGGCACTAGCCCAGTTTTCCAGTCTCTCACATTTATAGCCTGCCTTACAAGCTATTTGTATCTTTTTCTTTACAAATGCCCCAGCTTCTAGGGGCCAAAATCTTGACTAATAAAAATAACAATGATGATAAAAATTTCATGATGTGCTCATTTTATCTGTAGATTGTATGCTATTCCCCACCACTTATTCATTCTGGGTGGCATCCAGAATTGCACTCAGGGATCTAAAATAGGAAGAATTTAAGCTCCTAAATTGAGAAGAACAACCCAAAACAAACCCTCTGAAAGGTGTTAGTCACTTTAATGGCATTTATTTTCAGATTAAGATGTTCTCACATTGATTATTCAAGGTGAAGGAGGAGTGTCTTTTTGTCTTCATTGCCTGAGTGCTCTTACTGATAGTT
Organism: Antrostomus carolinensis; assembly: GCF_000700745.2. Classification (NCBI taxonomy): domain Eukaryota; kingdom Metazoa; phylum Chordata; class Aves; order Caprimulgiformes; family Caprimulgidae; genus Antrostomus; species Antrostomus carolinensis. The sequence goes on along the minus strand of NW_010290523.1, from coordinate 40,687 downwards.
ATAACCAAAAGGTGAGCAGAGGAGAAAGGACCAGAGCTCTTTCAACAGAAAATAGGGATCCTGCCAGCTGCACTGAGATATTTTACATTGGTGCCTGCCTAAAGAACAGTTTCAGACTCTGAACCCTAAATTTGTGTAGGTGCAGAACTGTAGCCATCAATGATGAGCTACTTCTGGATATGAAAGGTATTTTTTCCTTTCCACAGGCTCAGATGGTTCCCCCACCCATGTCCAGTAAATCTCTTGGCATTAGAAACGTAAGACTCATTCAGTCTTCCATGTTTTATCTTTTTCAGATGTTACAGCTCTAAATATCACAAAAGCGTACACCTCTTGTTTGGATACAGTGCCTGCAATGGGTTTTTTTTTTTTCTTTTTTAGATTGTAAGGTGAGATAACATCTCTTCTCAGGCATAGGCAAGGTGCTTATTCTTAGAGATACAATAATTTGCATAATAATGAAGTGAGAGAAAGAGGAAGAGAAGAAAGAGGAAGAGAAGCTGCTTGTGTTTTGTTTGTGGCACTTCTGTTGCAGAAGTGGCTGACAGAGTTTACCTCTAATACATGGTCACCACCCATGAATGCAAAGAAAGCTGTTCTGTGTGCACACTAACATGTTCATCACTCAATGATGATCAGATCAGGTAAGTTTAGTGCATTTTTCCTACTTTAGAGCTGTGGCACATGCAAAGTCCTTGGGCTAGTGTATGAACCCTGCATGTTCAGAATTACCTTTTTCTTCCCATTGCCCAAAGAGAGAGTTTGGACATTTAGTCCAAGTATGGATGCAGCATTACAGATATGATGGTTATTGAGATTAATCCTGTCCATCATGCTTTCAAAATACTCAGTGTTCATCTGCAGCAGAAAGCAATGTGCAACTTAACTATCCCTCACTGAGTATCTTGAGTCAACCTGTCTGTCCTCTTTCAAAGCAACACAGGATAAAACCCGTGGGCCAGCTCCTTCCCACTTCGATGCCATGGGGAGTCCACAGTCATTTACAACAGTTGAAGTGGTTTACACCAGCACAACCACCAGTGTTTGCTGCAGGGAGATAGTTTATGAGATAAAAATCTCTCCTGTGGCAGGAGAAATGCCTACAGTAAAACAGAGACCTACGAAGGTGAGATCCAACTCTGGTAAAAAATCCCAACCAGGTACAAGTCAGGCGTGCACTGGATTGAACTGTAACAAATAAATAAGCTTCTCCTTCTCTGACAGACAGAAAGCTTTTGTGCTAGTCCAGCAAGAAGGACAAGGAATTCCCATCATTGTTTCACGCTTTATCCCCTGGTTTTTTTTTTTTAAGTCCATTTTTCAAAAAGTAATTTTGAAATGTTCTGGGAAATGCAGGGGGTAGCGGTGCTAATCTATCATCCTCCTCTGATAACATTTAATTAAAAAACATGGCTATTAGTCATCTGCTACCCTACCACCAGGGTTGACCTGACAATATCTTAACACACCGGTGAAAGAAAAATTGAGAAGATTTTTTTTCATTTTATTTTACTGTAGCAGCAGGGGAGCACAAGCACATAAGTTAAGGGAGGGCAAAGACAGCTTCTTCTGCCAGTTTCCCAGGGGGTTAATCCAGGTTTTTTTTAACATGAGGAATTTTTTTTCTGCTGCTGTAGCTAATGTGGTTGGGTTTTTTGCTGTGTTTTAAAACAAACAAACCAACAAACAAAAAAACCCCAAACAAAACCAAAACAAACACAGAAACAGCTACCATGCAGGAAAACTCATGTGACCAAAGCTATCGTCCTCCCAATAGGACCTCTATAACTTGCATTTTCAGCCTCTGCAGAGTTAAACGTTTTCCCCCAGTGGAATGGGAAGTCAAGAAAAATTACATTTAATTGTAGTAGAGAATATATCCCAGACCCCAGTCGTTGAATTGGCCATGGACTGATGAGATCCAGGCTCAGCTTGGCCCATCTGCTCTCAAACATGTCTTTTCATATACTTGATGGCTGGACACATATCCTAGTGGAGAAAGCCCTAAAGCCACAGTACCAGGAAATGGGCAAAAGGGTAGTTAAGACTGTTTTAATTTACACTCATTTGCCTTTTCTGTGGTTTAGCTAAAAATTACCTAATCTGAAAGATTAGGAATGACATTTCAGGGGCTGATGGGAGACAGCAACACAGCTGATCTGGAGACTTAAACTCATGAAAAGGATAAAGGCCAATCATAACATTTGGGTCTGGATCCTGGTTCCAGGGTGGGAGGGAGATCCAGGTAAAATTTCATTCTTGGTCCAGTTTCCCAGGCAGATTTGAGCAACACTGAACTTAGTCTGAAGTTGGACAGAATATCTAGACATGTCAGAAAATCACCTGAAATACACAGTGATCTTGATGAAGAATTAAAATCTCCATCACCAGATTGCAGAGATAGAAAATGCCAAATTACTGAGCAGAAGAGATAAGAATTATAGAATGGGTGGCCTAAATTACAAAGCATTTCTATGTGCCTTAAAAAATCAGTCACTTGCTCATTTCAGACTACAGATCTGTCCTCTGGGTATGAATGAAGAGACAGGAGAGCAACCACACAATGCCAGATCAAATATCCATTCACTTGCTGACAGGCTCTAGGTGCAGCTGCTTATGGAACACTGTAAAAACAAAGTATATCACAAATCTGTCCCCTTGGTACCTTCCCAGGGAATTTCACTTTGCAGGTAGGTGCTTCCAGTCTCAGCAGTTGCATCCCTAGCAGTGTGTTTGGTGGTCTTGATGAGTTCACTTCCATTAATATGCCAAATTACTTTCAGTTCACTTAATACATTTAACGTTTGCAACTTACTGTGGCAAGAGGCTCCACAACTCAATTCTTTGTTCCTTGTGGCTTGTTCCTGATGTTTGAGAGGGAGGTGAGCACTGTTCCTCTTGCTTATGTATGTGCTATACACTGTGAGAAATGTCTTCTCTGCTTTCTGTGCTGAGATGCGGGAGGGGGAATATACTTAAAATGTCACCTTTTTCCCATGCAAACATTTTTTCTGGCTCCTTCATCCATGAAGTTTGTGAGCCCAAGGAGGTATTTTTAGTAGGTGAGCAATTCCAGTATTGTAAATCTTGGTGCCTTGGGATGGACAGAGGGTTAGACAGGGAGGTGAGGACTTACAAGATTAATATCTTGCTGTGTCAAAACAAAACGCATACTAGTTCAGGTTTGCCAGAGTGCAGACTACTCAGTCCCATGTAAGTTACAGGTAGAGATTCCTCTTGTTGGACATATGAGAACATTAAAATGGAAAGAAGAGGAATGAACCACTGAAGGCATTATTGTATTTTCTTTTTTTGGGAAACTCTTGAGCCAGTAGTGCCACAAAGATATGAGACATTTCCTTCCTTCAAGCCTAGATCAGAAATTAATTGCTGACATTTTTATTCTATTTCCATTCTTCCTCAACAATTTAGGCTATATCTCCATGGCAGAGAAGATACACTTTTAAGTTACATTATTCTAACAAGAGTTACAGAAACAGTGAAAACAAGACCTTTTACAATCCACATTTAAGTGGAAGTCTGAGGTTAAGCATGAGCTGTGAAACCGCACTAAAACTCAAACAAACTTATCCTGTGTTTGCAGCCACTGTTTCCATTTCCTTTTTTGTTATCCTTTGTCCTGAAAAGTTACTAGAAATTCTTGCACAAAGCAGAAGTTTAAGATTAAGGCTCAGATGCGCAAAGGCATGTTAGACACCTAATTTACATTGCATTCAATGGGAATATTCTTATGTTAAACTGGAGTTGAATGGCTCCTGATGGAAACAGCTAAATCCTTCATGATAGACTCACTGATTCCTCTCTTTGCAGCATTTAATGAGGTGCTGGGGCTTGCAGTTTGTCACCTAGACTAGTATATGTGTCTAGTTTGAGCCTGCTATAAAAAGAAGCTGTAGTTTTACTTTGCTCATGTAGTTGCCAAATCAACCCAACACTCAGCTTTCAAGAAGCCAAACCAGTCAGCAAAATGTGGCCACAACCATGCATCCCCTGGAAGACTATCACTGCAATAGCTTAAAATAACAGTGTGTAGATATCTATTATTATTTTTATTATTACTCAAACTTGGGTTCAGGCTATTCACGGCCATTATGGTACTAACTTGTAACCTATCATTAGGAGCAGATTTCACAGCCTGCACTCTCTACAGTGTTCAGTCCTTACAGAAACACATGATGAAAGATCCTGACAGCACCAGTGCACTCATTCACATCCTGAGGCTTCATGAACAAACGGCAAAGCCCCATGTTCCCAACACACTGTGCAAATGTACTGGGCTGGAGTTTGAAGTTAACCTTCCTTATTATCAGAGTGGTTTCATGAGCAACAGAACATGTTTTTTTGGTTACCAACTGACCAGTGTATCTAAGGAAATGTGAGCTTTGACTAATGTCTTCCTGGTGTTTGGAACAATCCCAGCCTTTCCTTCTGTCTCAGGTGAGGTTTCCCTGGTGTGCAACAGAATTCTATTCATGCTACCAACTTCTCCTCTGATGCGATGATGGTGTGGTTTCTCTCTCTCATTCTTCTGTAAAGAAACATTTTTTTCTTAGGAAACTTCTAAGAACCTGGCATCTTCAAGTCCTTTACAACCCTGTCAGCTTTGGTTGAAACAGGCAAAATGATTCAAAAGTTATTATTGATGAAAAGTGAGTTAAAGAGGGCCAGTACAAACAGACAAACTAAATATTAAAAAGTCATCAGAGAAGGGGCTGGTAGTGCCTTTGTGTGGTTTCCCAGAGAGCCAGGAATGATCATCTTCGTTTTATATCTTTGTTTTTACCAAGTTTGAAATCACAGCAATGGACAGTTCAACTAGTGTGAGAGCCACTAACCCCAAAAAAACTAAATACCCTTCTTCCCTCTGCTGATGCTGCTGAGAAAGGCAAGATTACAGCAAGAGCTGACTTCCCAAAGCCAAATAGGACTGAAACACAGACATTCACAACACTGAACTTAGGCAACTCGTGCATTTCCACAGACTGAGGTTTTCTGCATCTCATACCCACCTGCACGCTGCTGTAGCCACATTACTGTCAGTGCTTGGGCCATGCCATGTAAAGCTACCTCAGGTATGTGTATCTGAGCTGTAGTCACACCTTTGGCTCAAGTGTAGGTGCACCTGAAAAGGTTTTTGAAGCCTGAGGCTCTCATGGGCTGCTGCAGGTCTGGCCAGGAATGCAGGGCAGCAACCCAGATGAAAAGCAACCCCTGCACTTCAAGCACATCACAAATGGAGCCTTAACTTGGCTTTGTACCATTTTGGACTGCAAGCTCTTACAATGACATTCCTCCTGTGGCCCCACGTTTCTGTGTAAATGCAAAATGCTAAGATTCTCATGTGCAAATCAATTTTCTGTGTGGAAAAGACATAATTACACATCAAATATTTGCAATTTGTGGTCCTCAGTTGCAAGCGTATCAAACCTTTCCAGACTTCCCAGAGGCATGAAGTGAAGGCTTAAAACTCACAGATCTCCTATTATGGGTACAATTCTTTCAATGTGGTGGTTTTCAGAGATGCTTTGTTATTATTTAATCAACTTCAAGTTTTAAATGTGAAAAAGTGAACTGATGCTCTATGTTTATTTCTCTTCTTCATTTGTTTGAGTGCGTGGTTTGGTTAAGAAAGTAGCTATAATGAGATGAGACCACAGCCCACTGGTTAAAAAGTTAAGAATAATCATGTTAATGTTTTATTCATGTGGGAATGTTAATTAAGATGCAGCTGTAATTACAGTACCATCCATCTAGTGGCCTGGAAGTGCAAATGTTCTTCCTGACATATGGAATAATAGAAACTGGCTTGGTATAAACGCTGCTGACCAATACCCAGACAAACACTCAGCTACAGACGTCTCCTGGCCCCTGGGGTGCTCTTCCAAAAGGCATCAGTCACTGCCACTCGCACAAACTGTTGAAGACAAAGCTGCATTTTGCATCTCCGGGCTTAAAAAAGATCACACAGCATCCCAGGATTGAAAACAAATAAACAGGCAGCTAACCTCAAAGTCCCCACTGACACCAGAACAAATGTTGGGAGCAAAAGTGAGATGTTGGGGAGGTTTATGTCCACCTTGGCTTGGAGAGTTTGTGGTACTGATAAAGATGCTGGGCAGCAGGAGCTGTACTTTCATGGCTACACGGGGTGCCCTGGGGCCCAACCTCACTGGCACATGACATCCATCTGAACTGAACGGCAGTGCTGGTACCGAGCTGTAGCTGGTATAACCTCTCCTCCCTCCAGAACAGCTCTGAGCAGCATAACTGACAGGAGCTGCTCTGCATCATTCTTCTCAGTGGTTACCTTTTCTTAAATATCAATAAAGCAAAGAGCAGAAAATGCACTTTTACCCCTCTCTTAGCTGACAAATAAATTAAATTTCACATTTGTCTACAGTGCTTCTGTGATTGCACTTCTGCTTTCTTGAAGACCTCACTTAAACAGCAGCTGAAATCTAGGAAGGTCTGTGTGAAGAAGTACATACCTAGCTCCAACATCTCTGTAAAACTTCCTGTTGTCACAGGTGCTACAAAAAACACTAGTGATGCTTATCTTTTTGGCAAGCTTATTTTATTATCCATCATTCTAATCAAAACTTTTTCATCTCTACATATCCACTGTCTTTGTTTTACAACACATAGATCATGAAATGTCATGTGGAGATTGTCTTTTTACTCCATGTCCACAATTAGGGTTCCATACCTCAATGAAAGATACACATAGTAGTTCAGGAGGGAAGAGCCAAGGTTTTGACTTTGTCCATATCAAAAGGTAGGAACCAGGCAGAAAGTTCAGGTTTACACTGGAGCAGCTCTCAAGGTGACAGCTCAAGGGCTGGTTGAGATCCGTCTGTAATAAAAGCACTCACAGCTCACATTGGCTGGAAAGATATATTTTCATTCTGCTAGACATGCTGACATATCTAAATTAGATTCTGTTATGGAATGGAAATAATAACCAAAATACTAAAAAAAAAAAATAATAATAGCAAACCAAAATGTCAGCTCAGGAGCATAAAAACAACAAAAAAATCAAAAGCCCTAAATACAACAAAAGGTTGTTTTCAAATTTCTGAAATTAAAAGCAGTATTTTGTGGTGAATGGTAAGCCCAAACTAAATTTTTGTTTAAATTGTCACAATTCAAAAAAACTGAATATATTATTTGAAATAGAGTTCTCTGAAGAAAAACGTATATGCTCACAACACTCTCTAGTGTTTCCTCTGCAACATATCAGCCTGGCACTGCCATGTGGTCCAGTAGGAATATTTTGATGAAAGATATTTCAGCCAGTTTGACCGTGTGTACAAGGGAAGGACTCTGTGCATCAGCTGCTTCCTTAGTATTTACTGATCACCTGCTGTGCCTGGGGACTTTGTTCTTTGGGTGGACAGGAAAGCCACAGTCATTCAATTGTCACTGCAAATTTCTTGCCTAATGGTTGCAACATTTAATTGCAATTAATCCCCAGTAGTCGAGGGACATTACTTAATGTGACTAGTTAAAGAAAACAATTAGTATAACACTTGTCAATTACAAGGTGTGTCCAATATTAACTATGGTTCCTGCCATAACACACAGAGAATTGCCTACCAGCTGCCCAAAAAGACTATCTGCTTCCATAACCAAAGCTCTTGAGATCACAGACCCTCTCCTAAAAACTTCTGGTACTAAGAGAAAGGGAGCAGCTCTGACCTGTCCTGCCGTGAAAATAAGAACAACAAATTGCCCAGCAATTGCTGAAGAACAGCCCAGCAAAGACACCTGAATGTGGAGGATGTCTAGTTCTGAAGAAGAGCAGTAGCTTCCATTAGCCAGATGTTGAGGAGAGTGCATCTGGCATGCAGCAGGGCCAGTCAGTGAGGAAGGAAGTGGTCAGGTCATAGCATCACCCAAAGGAGAAGCCCTCAAATCCCTGGCACAGTATGGCAATACCCACCACAACCACTTAAAATCAGACCTTACTAGAGTCAACCTCATATATTCATCCCCCAAAACATTGGGAATTTTTTTTTCATTTATCGTTTGGACTTGCAGATCCTAAAATCCACTTAGTTTTGTTGGAGTTTTCCTCAGCAACCTTGGTCCAACCAGCATGGACCTTTCTCCCTCAAAAGGTGTGTGGGACACTCATGCACAAGTACAGCCACTGGCTGTTGGGTTTCAAGCAAGACATTCAGACTGGAAAGATTCAGATGACAACTTGAGGCACGAACAGCTCCCTCTACTTGCCAGGAGTACTGATTCCACTCTCTGAATAAAGACTGCACTTAGCTTACCTTGCTGATCTGGTTACAAGTGAAGGGAAATGTATTTCTTTTCTTCTTTACTAAGTTTTTTGTGTCATTATGTTGACAGGGAAAATTCTACCAGAAGAAAGTCTTGAGCAATATCCAGACCTGGATAATTTTGCAGTTTCAGCTGTTCTATCTCTGGAACGTAGTTCCACTCCTTACCCCCAAGTAATATCAAGCCTCTCATGTAATCTCCCCTTGGGGACTCTGAAAACTCCCATCCTACATGGGAGCCCAGGCTCCAGATGTCTTCAGCTTGGCACAGTCAAGCCCTTACCATCTACTCCTCTCTTGTTCCAAGCAGTTGGGAAGACCTGGACCTGTCCTTGTCATGAGTCAGCACATTCGCAGAGGTTTTTTGTGTTCAAATGACTCTGTAGGAAACCCAGTTGCTCTAGTGAGGCAATTTGGATTTAAACTAAAGAGGAACTCATACCAACAACTATGTCCTACATGTATATGTGTATGTGTATGTAATTAAATATATATATATATATAAAAAAATATAACTATATGGTCAAATATATGGGCTAATATATTTTGCAGTACTAGAAGGATTTTTTTAGCAGAAACATTTTTACATTGACTATTTTAAAAATCAGCTATGACTATGTAGCTCCCATGGATACCTCCACACAGCTCAGAAAAGTAACAGCAGATATGACAACTAAAGGAAAAGAGTGAAGGCTGAGAGCCCCGAGGAGTAGGACCTGACCTTGGCATCTCTTTCCTGAAAGCAAGTGGGGATTTATCCCATCCAACTCAACATCTACAGTATGTTGTAATATTGCCATAGGGATCTTAACCCCCACACCAGTGCTTCCCTGACTCCAGCCCTTCTTCAGCATCCTGTCACTGCAGCTCCTGTAACAAATGACATTCCTATTTATCTCTCACACCAACAGAGCCAGCGTCAAACTCTTTCTGGCTATTCCCAGGCTCTTTCTACAGAACTAATACATTAACAAAAATATTTCTTACAGCTTTCATTTTCCCACTGTTACTGTGTTCACTGTTTTAATTAAACACTCCCTGCTTGTGCGAGTGGGGCAGGCAGGGTTTCTTTGCCTTCTTGCAAAAAAACCCACCGAGGAGGTTTCCTTAATCTCTCACCAGCATAAACTACGCTTTCATTAAGCCAACGAGTAAGCTTCAGAGTTTTAATTAATTTCTCTGCTTACATGAGCATAACAGTATTAGTCATGTTGGCCTATAAATTGTACAAACCAGCCTGGATTTTTAATTAAATTAATGTCATTACCTTCAGAGTGATGAAATATATTCTACCACATGCCCTATCTAGGCAGTACTTTTCCTCCTTCTTGACTCCCCCTCAATTCTTTGTGGACTACATAGATGAGTTTAAAGCTGGGCACATCAGATGAGCTTACCAGCAAACCACTTATAAATTAATAGCCATGTTTAGAACAGATACTCCTTCAGAAAAGTAGGATCTGTTCACATATACTACAAACCAAATGAAAAAAGAAACCACAGAGATATGGAGATGGGAGGGAATAAATATGCTCACATATAAAAGGTAATCCTCATTGTCTATAATTCATGAAATTGTGTTGTTGTTGTGTACAAACACAACTTCACTTTGCTGTTGTAGCAATTTACTGGTGCCTATTAAAACATTCATTTGTGTAGTGACCTCTCTAACAATTCATAGACTCATTTAATCATGGAAATGGAGGGCTCAAAGAAACCTCAAGATATCAATTACATCCTCTGGACTTCTCTTGGATTATGTGAAAAATAATAGCAACAAGAAGAGCAAAACCGAAATGTGTAAAGAAAGTGGGTACAGTTTACAGTTTGGTCTCCTGTTGTATTAGAGATTATCACAGATAAATTTTCCTTGGAAAATACCTCCCCTTATTTGCAACATGCTTTAGTGCAGTCATAACTCATACCAGATGAATTAAAGCTCAACTAAGAATTCTGATGTTCTTCTTGCTGAGGTTTGAAGAGTGTATATTTAATGATTAAAATGGGTTTATTTAAAAACTACATAGCAGAGCAATGACAGTCTTTCGTAAACTTCAACAACCATTCTGTTTTGCTGCCTGCAGTTCAAAAAAATTGCCTTCCAAAACAGACAATAACCTTTGGTCTCCGCAGCCACATCCCACAGAACAAACTATTTTACATTACACGAGCACAGCACCACCACACCATGGACTTGTTTAAATCTCTAACTGCTAAGCTATTTCAGTCAGAGGTGCTATGGCTCAATGCAATCCCTCCAGTAAGTTTGTACAGGAAACACAAATCCTATGTGTGTCAATTGTAAGCTTTTGAGGGCACATGTTTTTATATTTACTCAACCTGGGGCATGTTCCTGCAAAGGTGGAACAAGTTCTCTGCAGGGTGTGGGCTGCAGTCCTGTCCCCATCATCATCCCTCTCACTCCCTGCTCCACCTCTACAGCGTGCAAGAGGTGGGCTGTTCCCTGAACTCAAAAGAAAGTGGCAAAAGCCACACACACAGCAATCAGAGAGGACACAAATTGTGGACAGAGCCAATGATGTCACCAATCCTTGGTTGACGTGGGCCTGTCCCAATGCAAGATGTAAATATAGATGTAGATATAAGCAGATATGGATAAGGATGTGGATACAGGTATACTATTATATTGTGGTTTCTTCTTTATTATATAATAATTATAACAATGACTCTTAATTGCTCCCTTTGCATGTGTAGATACCAGGCACCTCCAGCTATAGTGCTGCATGACCCCTCAGTCGCCCTGTCAGTGCATGAGCCCAGCTTGCAGGACTACCTAGAAGGAACACTGACCTGAGCTTACCCAGAAGGGACCCCAGGATGTTTCTTACTGGAGAAGCAAGAAAGGCACTTTCCATCCCGCAACCAACAGTATGATACATCAGCAACAGTTTTGCTCTCTGTCCAGAGAGGAACAGCTTCTTCCTCAAGCATCCTCCATACATTATTTCCTGAGATGGAGTTCTTCCCACAATCTGAGAGGGGATGTGCCTGCTCGAGTCTGTCAGTGGGAAGCCAGGAAACATTTGCTGACCAGGCCAGCAAAGTAAATACATTCCAGCCCCTTCAGGAGCTAAGCAAGACTCAGCCTTAGGCTAGAAACTCCTTTATGGATGGGTGTAGAGCTAGAGGAAACTTAAGCCTTGCTCTAGCTCACTGCATGTTTAAATACAGTGTTCACTCTTCCCAAAATAAGTGCATGGAGCTCCTGGCTTTGGGGATCATTCAACATGATGAAACCATAAATAAAGTATTCATTCAGCTGGAGAAAGGCTGACTCCTAGTGTAGTAGTGATATCATCCACCTGAAGGTGGGTGGGGAATCATCTAGGTCTGCCTCCTTTTGCATATTTAGAAATTAAGAGATGGATAAGCAGCTTTAGCTAGGAAAACCAGGAGAAACCTCCCAGTGAGATAAGAAATATTTGGTTCATATCTTAAGACAAGACAAAGCTTAGTGCCCAGGAATGAAGGAGGTTAGGAGCAGACCAGAATCTGTATTACAAACCCAAGAGGAGCTTTCAAATAAGTAGGGCATGATGGGGAGAGAGGGATTAAGATAGACTTTTTTTTCTTGATGTAGATTTTTCTTTACTTTTATTACTCCTGAGTGAATGCAATATTTTGGGGTTTTTTTAACTTTTCATCCTCCCCCTCTAAAACAAAATCTTCCATCCAAAACCCCTGGTAATTTTCCATTCTACTTGCAAACTGCAAAAAACATGGCCTTAGTGATGAGGGCACAGCAACCTTAGGCAGAGGACTGGAGTTAGGATATCATTTTAGCTGGCTTTTGCCCTCAGATTACCATGCTAAAAAGGCCAAATATCTCCAAATGACAATAATAAACCATAAACTATGTGGTAATTTTGTATACAAGTCTATGCAGAAGTTTAATGGCAGAACCGTGAAGGAAAGGTGGGTTTGCTGAAAGATCCCAGAGCCAGCCGTAAGGCCAAAAATAATCAGGACAGAGCAACACCAGGTCTGGAATGTAATGAAATAACTGCTGTGCACTACATATATATCACCTATTACTCACACACTGGAAGTCATTAAGCACTGTAGAGGTGAAAAAAATGGTACTTTATCTGTGAGAAGAAGTTCTGAGCTTCCTTGACACTGCAGACTAGCTCTGTAAAGAGGTGAAGGGTCTCAGTCCTGCTAAAGAAGGCTAGCCACTCCTAAAGAAGTGGTAAGCAGCTCCAAATTTCAGCTTTCTTGTGTCAAAAATGAAAAATCAGACTGGAAAAAACAAGCACAGAGCTTAAACTGTCAGATTTGTCGGAGTATTACACCATTCATTTGTGAATGGTCATCTTTGAGGCCATGAATCCTGCTATTGCTCTGGTATAGAAGGATTTAATACAGTGGCAGATGGTGGAACTAGGTCACAGTGTCATAACTTTGCCATGAAAATATAAAGTACAGCTATATTTTGCTTTTGTTTTGCAGAACAAATCCATAGGAATGGTAGAGGCAAATCATTAACTGGTGGAAAACAATGCAACAAAACTACTCCAGTTTAACCCCACGGACAGCCCAGCTCAAGGCACCTACAAACAGTTAAACTCTCCCCAAGTGAGAGTTATTATTTGCAGAGTTGAGGTCAAATTATAAAACTGTGATCTGGACTTTGGCTGCAACTTTAGAGTTCAGGAATTTTCATAACAAAGATTTTGCTTCATTTTGACATTAAATGTGGAGATGACAACTCACTGAAGTGTGAAGCAGGAGATATTATTGAGGAAATATTTGAACAAAACAAATGTTTTCCAACCAGACAACAGCTTTTCAAAAAAATAGAGTATTAATTTTCAGACAAACATGAAATATTGTTTTGTTTTAAGTGTTCTTAAACAAAGTTTTTAGGCAAACATTATAGAGAAAGCAAGCACTCTTCATAATAATATTAATTTAAGTGAAAGTTCAAATTCCCAGTGGGTAAAGAGGAATGTGAAATACCAAACTCAGTGGAGAAGCCTTGGTAGATCAGTAAGGATTTGTTGCTTGAAGGTATGTCTGCACTGCAGCACAGAAAGAAATGAGATGAGATTAAGGATAATTTATCTGCAAGGTCTAGATTTGAGGGAAGAGTAATGCATTTGTCTACCAAGTAGAAAGGCAAAACAGGACCATAAATTAATTCAGGTAACATATCTAAATGCAGAAATCTTTTCACTATGTCGTTATTTTTTGGCCGTGCAGATCAGGCAGAATTTAGTTTGGCTGAGTCAGGAACTGAGATGACTACTGACATAGCAAATAAATAAATCAACAGGGGCCTGACACCACTTTCAGCTGCATCAGTTTAACTCAAGACCAGTTGTTCTAAAATTATTCAAGTTCTTTCAGCACACAAATGGTAAGTGAGATTAGACCTGGGGTGCTCAACATCACAGAGCAGCCTCTTGCAGCTAAATATAATGATTTAATCCTTTATGCAACCAGGAGATAAAGAGGACCACAGCTTGCTTATGTTCCTGAACAGAAAACAAGGTTTAAAGAAGCAGGCCTGTGACTTCCGGAATATACTGCTGGGTAATAATTGACTGCATCTTGCAGGTGTAGACATTGGTAATAGCTGGAGCGTTTGAGATTGTTAAAGAGGACTGTGGAAAAAGAGCAGATTTCTATAGAAAGTTTAGTAATACAATCTCAGATAGATCAGATTAGCTGCTGACATGGAAAATCTCTGTTAGTTGCTTTAGATAAGTGGTGAGGGAAGTGAAAAAATGCAGAGACTGGTTGCCAAAAGCCAAAGGTAACATATCCTCACATGTCAACGTAAGAGACCAGGAGAGAGAAAGGGAGAGGCTTCCGAGTACTTCATTTCCAATGGTGCTTCGTTGACACAACCCCATGAAGGACCCAGACTTCTAGAAACTGGTGCAATAGAGATAATAAAACCCCTCAGGGGAAGGCCTTTTACGTCCTCCCAGATGGTATTTCACATCCCAACAAGCGTGAATTACCTGTCCACTCCTTGTCAATGGCCTCACACTGCCAGATGATAGGAAGCATCCACACTACAAATGGGAAACAGGCCCTAAATTCTAGAGAACAGAACTGTGGGTTTTTCTGAATGCCTCAGTACTTGGTAATATGGAATTATGTAAATTTAGGTTAATTAGAAGGATATGCCAGTACATACATATTTTATGAATCTAGAAAATAACACATTTGAGAAATCAAGAGGCCAACTTTACTGGGGGAACAGGGAAAAGCCTGGGGAATCCAGCTCCACAGATATTTTATAATTATATTTTACAGCCTCTCACATGCTTTCCATGTAAGGAACTTTGCCTTTCATCTAAGAAAGAGTTTCCATGCTTTTCTTGGTTTTCTTTGTGTCTTTTTTATCAAAAATCATCACGTAGACGTACTACTTTCTTTGAAATACTTAAAAGCAGTAGTTCATTCCCTAGACACTCCATTCTTTGAAACGAGCTCATGTCACCATTTGCTTTTTGGCCTAAAAGGATGTCTGTGGTAAACTCTGATCTTCTCTGGTCACCCTCCACTCCTGGTCAGGTCCACAACCCTGTGCACTGACGCCACTGACTTCCCAATAGTTTAGATTAGCCAAATATCTGACCAGCTGTCTCCCTTTCGATCTATTTTAGATGAAAAAAACGTGCCACCAGCACTCATGCTTTAGACAGATATGAAACTCCTCACAAACTGGGGAATTATTTGTGATATGGGATGTTTTCCCTGTTCTACAAAATCTTTGCCAGCAACAGAAAGTATCTGCGGATTATCAGTCAGACCAATATGTTAGTAAATCATAACCTTAGCTGTGCAGATACCATGCTGAGGAGGCCTTTGCCATAGGTAACAGTGGGCTCCTTCCTAAGGAGATGGTTTCCCCATCTGTCCTTCAAAAGACTATTATGAAGATCTCATATCTGAGGAAATGAGCCAAATATGATAAGTACAGTAGGTTAGAGTTGCGGAGAGCCTTTAGGATCAAATGCTGACAATTTCATTCCATTGAAAATACTCTTAATGACAGAGAAGCGTTAGATGATGCTTAGCACAAGGCAAAGTGGCTTTGCGGGGAGACAAGGCAATGCCAGCAGAAGTTCAGCTTGGGCTGCCTGTTAAATCTGCTCCAAGGGAAGAGCTTATTTCCAGGATGGAGACTGATACAGTTAGAGCCACGGGACAGCCATGAAAATTAAGATTTTTCTTTAAGCAGGGCTCCAGGGTTCATGGCTGCCTGCTTCTGAGATAACAGTCTTCTGGGTTTGTTTCTTGAGACAAATGTGGTTTTTTACCTATCACTCAGTGTTTTGAGCACCTCTACACCAAAATATTGAAGAAGTTTCATAGTATCTTTGCTTGCAAGAAAAACTTTGAGGTTAACTTAATGACTTTACTTCCCGTTTGGTTGCACCAGCGCTCATGCTGAATGCCTGTTTACAGACTTATGGTGCACACAGAGAAAATTACACTTTAGTTGGGGAACATATTTTTTTAGTAATTAGAAAAAAAAAAAAATATTTATTAGATCAAATACTGGAATATTATAAAAAAAATTGAAGAAATTCCTAGGAATGGGTTCATTCTGAGGGAAAAGTCAACTGTGTAAAACAAAACCATAACATACGGTCATATTCTAATAATTAATGCTGCCAAACATGATTCTTGGCACAGTTTTTGCAGTGGGATTTTACACTATGGCCAGCAGTGCTGTGGTACAACAAGCATGTTATCTGGTCGCCTGAAGATACCTGTGCATTTAGTGGTTCAGGCGGAGCAGTAATTGTTGTGACTGCATGAAACAGCAAGGTTAAACAGAGAAAATCACTGAGCTCCAACCTAGCTGAAGAAGACCTTCAAAAAACTGAACTTTTTTGTTTTCTCCCCTTCTAATTCAGACAAAAATGTAACAGCAGCCCTTGCCACATCAGCAAAATGAAAGCTGAATGACTGCACTGCTTCTTATTCCACTCCCTCTTCTCACTGGGAGAGTGACAACAGGCAGGACACTGAGGTGAACAGCTTCTCAGCTCTCCCCAGGAAGCTGCACTTGGAAGTTGCACTCTTGTACTACCTTCCCCAGCTGTAAGGAAGAGATGTCAGCTGTATTGTGAATGATGGAGAGGTGTGTGAGTCACGCACAACTGCTTGATGACAGCTGGATAGCATGTGTCAAAGGTCCTTCAACTCTTACGAGTACATCTCCTTGTTTTTACAGGCAGATGGAAGGGAGTGTTGGGAGGCAGGTAGCACAGGTTAACCCACTTCGATGTTCAAGATAATGATGTGAGGGAGCGCAGTGTGGTTATGCAGCTTTGAGATCCGTAGCAAAGGCAAGGAGAGTTTTCATCAACTTACAGATGTGTCCAAATTGGGGACTACGGGTATGTTTATTCATTTGTGTCCTCCTACATGAGCCATGTATTCCTGACAGTAGGAGCTTATCTTTGGCATAATTAGAAAAACTTGCACCACAAACTTGCACCACAAACTTGCATAAATTCTATTTTTTCGCCCATTTATGTGTTTGCATGTATGATACAGATAACTGCAGAGGCAGATGTGCACTTTATTATCCATTTGGCATAAGCAAATGTGCTGTCTCTGCACAGATGAGTGTATTTGTAGTTAGTTACTGCTTAAAATATTCTCCTGTGTCCTTGCCACATGAAAGGTGCAAAATAATTATTGGAAGGAAAAAAAAAATTGTCTATTTTGTTAATACTTAAGAGGGTTACAGATTTTTCTTGAGCCAGTTTTCCACATCTTTTAGCCTAGCACAAAGACCTACTGGGAAAATTGCCTTCAACATGAGGAAAATAGAAGCTGTCATGCTTCAGAAGAAAAGCTGGCAACCAGCTGTGAATATGAATGCATTTTTCTTCAAGCTTTTCTACTACAAATTTAAGCATTAAAGGTGTTATGATACTTCTTTGAATCAGGTTTTGATAAAATTAAAGGGATCACAGCTGTATATAGTTAACTGTCATATACTCAACTATTCAACTTCCAGCTGTGGATGCATCATGATAAGAGGCCTGAACAACCACTTGAACTTTAGCTTCCACATATAATCTTTCAGTCTAAGAACTTCATAATGAACTCTGAGCACTGAAGGTCCTCTAGTTCTATACCAGAATTTCATCATCCCAAGATAAAAATGGGCCTTTCCAGTAACCTGGATCCAGATTAGCTCTAATTCCAATGTGTTTAAAAGAACATCTGAATCTATATTTACAGTAAGCCAAGGTTTGTGTAGGTGTCATCATACATCTAGTGTTGAAGGACATTAATTTCAAACACAGAACTTTGATCCCCATATTTGTAGGTTGTCCTACTGAGCTTGTTCTTGACCAATATGATGAGCCCTTATACCTTAAAATGACCGTCCTAGACCTCTCAGTAATGCAAGGATTGTGGTTGCCATTTTCCTGAGGGATGCAAAGTGTCCTCTGTAGACCAGCTGTGGAGTTAGGCAACTGTAACAGGGCCAGCACCATCCCAGGAGACAATTAGTATGCCAGCAAAGATAGAGGAGGCTAAGGCAGGATCTTGCCTGAAATCATTTTGTCTGAGCTTGAACTTCAAAATTCTGGAGCAACATCAGGGTATTCCTCTGCCTATTGCAATTTTCTTCAAGTTTCCCCCAGATTCAAAATGTCGTTTCTGTAGGGATTTTCACATGTCTAATTCCACTCTTGCTGAGGTCTTTGGGCTACATCATATCATTACCAATGCCTTTATTTTCTTCTGAAAGGCGAATTAAAAAAAAAAAAATCTTTGAGATAATATGTCCTAAGTGCTACATCCTAGAATGTCTACTAATTATACTAGTCTCTTGAGATACTGTCCACTGAGGAGAGGACAGTGCCTGCTGCTGACTTGGGTCAAACTCTAGAAAACTTTTGAGAGCTGCCTGTTAATGACTCACTTCCTTACATCAAAAGGAAGAATTGTAATTCAATTTATAAAGAAAACAATTCTAAAGAGAATCTGTGCTCCCAGTGACATGACTCTCAGGTCAAAAATTTAAGGAATACAACATACCAGAGCTACTGGACAAGAACTCATCAAGACCGTTAGAGGAAAATTAGATACTTCCAGGTACTTCCAAGGAGAAAACAATGAATCCAGCAAAATATCCTGATTTTACATGAGTTTGATTAAGAAGATGCCCTGACTCACTGATACTGAGTTCTGTAAATTTTGGTATGCCAGGAAAATCTGAATACAAAAGGCAGTGTCAATATTAAGGCTGCAGTAGGTCATCAACCTGCAATCAACAAATACAGCTGATGTTTTAAAAAATGTTTTCAATGCAAGAATAAAAGTTCATGTACTATCCAGGAAGTCAGAGATCCCAAATCTTTCCTGTCATTGTATCTATATCTCAACTGTAACTCAAAGCAAAGAGCATCATGTTAGTAGAGGAAGAGTTAAAACTTTAACTTTTTAATATAAAAGGGCAGCAAAGCAGGAAGTGGTGAATGGTAATTGATGTATGAACTAATTCAGGTTACAATTTAAAATAAAGACCCTAACTGGAGGTCCTACTAGGAGCAACCAGAGAAAAACAAAAACAAAAGAACATTTACAGGGATTTGATAAGTTTATGACCAAGATTATATAAGGCTGTTGTCTCTGTCAACTGGAGCTAAATTCTGCTGGAGTGCTGGAGTACTTCCAGTCCTGTGAACTGTGTTCCCATGGACCAGATTTACCAAAGGATGCATCCCACTTCTCCTCATTGATGTCACCCAAAGCCATGTATGCTTCAGGCTCTTGATAGGTGTGCACTGCACAACTTCCCTCTTCCTGCTCCATCATCTCTTTAAACTGCTCTTTGGCAGAGCACGTATCCTACCACTGGCTATGAAGGAAGCCAAGGAAACTACACACTTAATCTATGCATATCAGTTTGCAGTTTACAACTACATTCTGTGAAGCTTCTTGCCCACTCCCAGCCTCAGATAGGGCTCAAATTTTCCATTGTCACCATGTTATCATAAATACTCAATGTAAAGCAGTGATGGCAAAGACATACTTCCTGGAATAAGGACCTAAAAATCTCTGTGAGGGATCTCCTACTCCTCAGAAATTGTTCCCTAGTTTTCTGCTCTTAGTTTCAGACAGATCCATTTCAACCACAGTTCCACATTGTTTCAACCTTTGCTTATTCCAGGGTCTCATAAGATATAAAGCTATTGTGCTTTGACATTATATGCAAGAACAAAATTATGAGAGTGCTATAGTAGTGAGAAAAATTTCATCACAACCTACCATGGAAAGATGAGATCAAACAGAAGATAATAATGCTAGTAGTATAGTGAAGGAAAAGACCAGTAATATCATAGAGTGTTTAAAAAGATAACTGGAAACACATATCAACAAGCTTATTTTTAATGAATAGTTGTATTGCTTATCAAATTGTAGTTGGACTATTACTCTGGTATCATTGTAAATTAAGTGCCTAGCACCAGAATATCTGCTGTGGTTGATGCAGTATGAACAAGAGGCACAAAGACAGTCCTTTCTCCAAACAATTTACAACTAACACAGCAAACAAAGATCAGAAATGGATTACGCTGTAAAAGAACAGAAACAAGTAGTAAGATGACACAAATAATAGTTTAGGGAAACTATCTTTGCTGTTTTTTGAGGTTTTCCTGGATGAAGGGAGTGTGTCAAGAACAGGGAGTTTTTTTGAATGTGTGACTGCAGAAGAGTTTCTCAGGAAATATGAGTAGAAAGAGAGAATGACAAAAAGAGAACCCAGGAGATCTCCTCAGCATTAGTGGGACACATGGTGAAAGGCATGCTGGAGGGACTCTAGAAAGACTCTAGAGACATAACTCAAGAGTCAATGGTTGTCAATGGCACCAAAGAGGACGATGTCCACCTACAGACGTGTTCATGAACCACTATGGTGTCAGGAACTACTACTGAGACTAAAAAAAGGTGAGCTGTCAATGGCAGCTGTCCTCATGGCTAGAAAGACTGAGCAACCTAGGATGCTCATGGAGACTCTCCAGTGCCTTAAATACCATTTGGGATACCATTCTGATTCTCTTGCTAGAGCTTTAACTTGGACCAGCTGGCCTAAATCCAGGGCAAATCCAAGGAGTTAAGCTAATTTTCCTTAGTCAAAGCAGTGTCTTGTCAAGTGCAGTTACAGAGACAAAGAGTTCAAATTTTAATTGGACAGAGACAAGAATTAATATAAACTGTTGGTCTGGACAAGGTCTTTTGATATG
This sequence comes from Antrostomus carolinensis, assembly GCF_000700745.2. NCBI lineage: Eukaryota > Metazoa > Chordata > Aves > Caprimulgiformes > Caprimulgidae > Antrostomus > Antrostomus carolinensis. The sequence goes on along the minus strand of NW_010290523.1, from coordinate 20,115 downwards.
CTCCAGTGAAGCAGGATTTGGAAATGACACTATCATCGCTTTCCAATCTCAGGCTTACATCATAGCCCAGTGTTGTGTCAGAGGAAACAAGAGCATGCTTAGAAACAGCCCAAATCTTTCATGCAGAGGGAGCTGCTGAAAATGATATTTAAAACTTCAGACACATCTGGACCTAATCCATATGCAAACTTTCCCTTGAATTTGAACTTGGATTAAAAGAATAGAGGGTGAGGAGGGAAGCTATAAACCCTCCTGTCATGTGACAAGTGAGGGTTGCTTTCATTAAGGTGATGCTGTGCTTTTAATTAGACAGTCACTTCATTTGGCTCTAAAATGTCAAGTATAATTAATACGACACGGATTACTCCATGGTAATCTTGGGAGTTGAATTTATTTTATTTTAATTTTTATTTTATTTTATTTTATTTTGTTTTGTTTTGTTTTGTTTTATTTTGTTTTAATTCTTCAAAGGCTAAACACTGCTCTCATGGAATGGGATAGTCCCTTTGCTACCAGTCTGGGTTATCTTTAGTGTCTGTCTTTGTACATTGTCCTACTGCCTATCTTTTCTTCCTCTACTGAGGAAGAACTTTCCTGTCAAAGGCTTTTTTAACTTCTGTGTTGTTACAATGCACTTGATTATCCTAAGAAAACCAGGGATAGGCACAAGCAACCAAATATTTAATGATCTGCCTATCTAGAGATGCAAACTCTTGCTTACAGGGGTTGAGGGACTTAATTTCAACATGTGTACACACATATACACTTATTGTATGACAAACAAGGTGCAATATTGTGACTGCAGTGAATCACTGCTGTGCCAGCCCCTGTGTGTTCCTACTGTGGCTTTCAGCTACATTTTTCTACACTACATTTTCTGAAACATAAGTCCTTTCTTTCTTCTTGTTCACAGAGAACTCAAATGCTGGTTTCTTTCCTCACACTTTCTCAGAAAAACATGCATAAATTCATGCTTTCCATCCTTCACCATCTTGTAGAGATGTTTCCAGGTATGTAATGAGAGCGGACATTTTGTTTTTTATCTCTGTATAATGTTCCCAGACATCAAAGTAGAATGTCATGAGTGACCTGGAGACCTTAACACTCAGATTTTGCTGTGGGATTTCTGGTGCCAGCATCTTATTGTTTCATTACTGGGTGGTGTGAGAAGATGTGGCTGAGTATGGATTTGTCAGTAGACTGTTCTCATAGGGAGGACTCCTGGGTGTATTTAATTGTGGCCTTCACTGAGCTCCAAACCTCCCCAAGGAACCATGGTTCAGTCTTTACATGTGTTCTCTGCCTGATTTTCTTCCTGTGATATTTGCTACCCAGCTTCTTAAGGACACCCCTGAAGCCAAGTTTCTCATTGCTCTTCCAGTGCTTCAGAAATATAAAACCATATTCAATAATTACTACCTGTTGAATCATAGGGCTTGTGGGATTCCACAGCACGGACCAATGCAATCAAAGAAACACAGACCTTCCTAAATGGTTTATTAAGCACAAACTGTGCCTGGCAGGCATACCCACATGCAGTAAACCAAGCCTTTCACTCCTGCCCAAGTCCCAGCTTTGTCTTTGCCCACCAGAGACCCCAAGGGCAGTGGCCCCTCTGCCCAGCCCACAGAGATATCTAGGGACTGCACCACATACTGCTGGCAAGCGTGGGAGTGCCATGGGCTAAGCCATGCACTTCCTATTTTCTGTAGATATTTACTAAATCTAAATATTTTTAAAATAAATAAGAAGAACTGAGGCCTCTCCTCCCTGTGGTACAACAGGATGTTCTTTCACTGTTTATCTCAGTTGAGCACAGGAAGTTGTGTTGTAAGGAACCTTTGCTCAGCCTGATGCAGATATATCTTGTTAGGACGTTGTATTTGCCCAAAATGTCTAAATAGGATTCAGGGTAATCTACAGAAGTTCAGCCAGATAGTTGTGTTCCTTTGGGCTGGTATGAATCATGGAGCACTGAACTGCTGGAGGAAGGAAAGAGATTAAATAATTTACAATAAAAGCCATTCTGGTCTTTGTAGCTGTGTCACATGCAGACCTGCCTTGTCTCAAACCACCAGAGAGGACTAATAAGCTCTTCAAAGATTATGGGATCTCTGATCATGGTAGGCACTGAGGAGATCATGGTGCTTTTCAGGGTTCAACAGGACTAAATGTTTCCAGTTGAATCACAAGATTAGGATGGAATGATGCTGCTGTTACTGAAGGCACAGGCACAGAAGCACGTTCCTCTGATTCAGCGGCAAATCGGCTTAGTTATGGTAGCTGAGGTAGGCTATCCTCACCCAGCAAAAGTGAATTATTGCCATCTAGATTAACCCATAGTGGAAAGAGTTTAAGATAAGTTGCATTCTTTCACATTAGCCATGGGCTTAGAGCACACACTCTGACAGTTACATATCAGCTGACGCTCAAACCTAAACAGGATTTAAGTGGAACACAAGTTGTCCATAGATCTTCTTGCAACCTAAGACTCCAGATACCAGCTGTCAGGAGAAATGGTTACTCTCCAGCTTATCAACTCCATCTTGTATACACCATCACAGATGCCTGAGATCCCTCAAGCTCATGAGACCAATGCAGATCCATGGCATACAGCAGATCCAGGGATTTGCAGCAGACCTACCTATTCCAGATTGGCTAGTGCTTCAGGGTCTGAATTACAGGAATGTTGTTGCTATTCACTTGTTCATTTTTTGCTTAGACACAAGAACTTACTGGGTGAGCATCCATGCAGTTTCGTATTTTACCTCTGACTCAGCTCTGAGTGCTGGGAAGACCTAAAACCACAGTGGAGAGACAAGGGACAATAACCCACAGAAGACTGATTTCTAACATTTAGAAAGAGCATGGTAAGTCCTGAAGCTCTATGTTTAACATCCCTCCCAAAATGCTTTTTGTCATTAATTATAACTGGGTAGTCTGGATGTACATATATATTTAAGACCTGGCTAGTGACCAGAGGAGCAGAAGCAAGAGAAGATGAAAAATAAGGAGGGAGAAATATTGAACAGACCTTTCTTTTTTTTTTTTTTTTCTTTTAATCTCAAGATTTTTGACAGAAGCATGAGGATGGTTTTCATTTCATTCCAATTAGCTCAGCCTACCCTAGTTACGGAAAACTGGAAGCCACCCAAGTTTTTACCACAAGAACAGTTCAGTAACATTAAGAAATATTTTTATTAATAGCTTTTGTGTCTGTGTGTGTGTAATGTCTGGGCACATGTAAGTGTTAATGATCATTAATGTTTGCTTCTTTGCTGAAATAACTGAAACCACACTCAACGTGGCCGAACAACCTGACCTCACTTTTCTATCCCCACCTCAGTTTTGATATAAACAAGGTCATTATCATTGCCAGCAACTCAGAAAAACAAATCAAAACAAAAATGTAGGGAATAGATTAAAAACTACCTCCCTTTCATAATTCGAGGCCACAAGAGTCTAAAATAAGCTCATAAATAAGCCCCAGAGGACCATTTTGATCAGTTCAAACAACACAACAGTTTTGCGGTGATTTGCAGCTCTGTCTGGGTATCTTGTTTGCCAGGAGATGGCTTTTTTCCTATTCACCAACAGGGATAAGAATGGAAAGGAAATAATCCATAGAGAAAAATAAGTATGCTCACAGCTGCCAAGTCTCCTACAGGCAAGGTCATCTGGGCCCTGAACCGCATGGCTCAGAGGTATTGCTGAGGTCACATCACTGAAGGTATTTGGCCAGCAGTGATGCTTTACAGAAGAAAGGACAGTCCTTGTTGCTGTCTAAAGCTCTGGTGCAAGTTTTGGGTAACAACCTCCCAACCAATCCTATAAGTTACCATTATCACTCCTTAAGCATCCATTAGAAATATTTTCTTCTCAAGATTCAATACAGGTAATAAGAAAAGGAGGTTGGACTATTCTCACTTTTTAACTTCACTTGTCTTATTTAAATGTCCAAATTCAGAAGCCAGTCCCCTTTATATTTGATGGAAACAGTGGGAGGCTAATTCGAGACAAAGTTTATCTTAGTGCTCTGAATTCACACTTGAAAAAGTGTCCATCTTTTCGTGGACTACGCCTTTTATGCCTTTAGGAGGTAGTCTGCATTCCTCACAGAGTTAAAATATTGTCAGTATCCTCAACAAAGATGGTCTTCATCATATATGTTCAGACTTCAGTGACACCCATAATCTTTGGTGGCGTTGTCAGACCTTATATAAGGTCATTGTTCTGACCTTATAAATATCACCATCTTTAATTATATAACAGTTTGTTGTGCACCTTCCTTATTATTTTAACTTTCATTGTGTCACTAGGAGAAGGAATTTAATCTCAAAGATCTAATCATACGTTCAATTAGTTTTCTAAAAGTCCTGGTAATAGTAGAAGTCATAACAATCCCAGCAGGTTTGGTAGTATAGTGTTAAACACATAATACAAATTCTCTGAGATATTATGAGAAATGACCTTCATGAGGTAGTTTCTCACAACAGCATTGCTGAACAGGGATGATGACTATCTTAGGAGGACCATACGCTTTTCGGAGTGTATTTGCGTTTTTAATGTTAATGCAAAAGCAGATTTGTCTGCACAGTCGAGGCTAATGACGATGTTCATTTTTTTAGTTCAGCCAGCAGAGGATTGAGTGCATTGCTACAATTTGAACACGTCACTCACCCTTGTCACCCCAGACTGTCCCACCTGCATTCAGGATGCCATTTCATCAGTCTCCCATATGACCTCTCCCATATTTGTCAGCTCCATGTTAATGTCTCAAATGGCACTGGAAAAACTGTCCCCCTGAAATATGTTGGATGAAATGTGCCTCTTTCTCTTTAGTGATTTAAACAAACTTCAGCTGGAGATTCTGGGCTTCTCTGCTTAGCCAGATGATTGTAGGGAATAAAGTTTCTGTTTAGAAGCAGAGCACCACAGATAGCATAAATGTTTTCAACAGATATTTTAATAGAAAAACTCTTTAAACTAGATGCACAAGTTGTACCTGCATGTAATGCAAAAGCTGCCCATCTCTAGTGGTGCAGCTGCTAAGTTCTCCTAAGTTCACCTGCACAGTGATTTATTCCATTTAGGGTATTGATAAGACTTTTAACTTGGAGTGTCCAAGTTCAGTAGTACTTTCCACTGGTTGGAAGATGTATGTAGAAGACACTGTACTTCCTGACACCTTGCAGACACACAGACTGCCATTGTACCTCTTCCCAGGAGTGTGATGGATCAGTCACTGAGTTGTTATATAGACCTGGTGTTGGGAACCCTGAACCCACACACTGTGCTACAAAGCAGGGGCAGAGCAGACTCTGCTTCCTACCACTTATTTATACAGAATAGGTACTTTGCAGGAATGTTTGTGCAAATGATCCATTTTACATATAAATGAATAGTTTGGGACTCTCTCTTTGCATCCACAGCTGAATACATGAACTATAGGTCTATGAAGTTTTCAGCTTGTTCTGGGCTTCTTTAAGATGAAAACAAGATACACACAATAACTGGGACATGACAGTGACAGCACCATTCCAAAATAAACATTTTAGCAAACAGCCTGTAATCAATCTTTATGCCATAAACCACTGACAAATAAAAGAGGAAGGCAAAACATCAAAAGTGTTTCCTTCCAAATTCCCCTTAGTTTTCTGGTAGTTTCCTTGCCTTATGATCACCCAGCCATGATTTTCTCTTCTACTCACAAACCTTCAGAAATACCTTTGAGGAAGCCCTGAAATCCTCTTTGGTAGGAGGTGACACAGGTTTGGTGTGTGAGAACATTGTCATGATCTCTGAGCTCGGTAGCTTCTCCACTTTCTTTTTTTTCCCTCTATGTTTCAAGCACAGAATAAGTTCTGTGAAAATACATGGGTGAGTGAGTGTCTGAATGGTGTGTGGTCGCTGGGTTCAAACCACAACAATATTAATATTAATATTATTCTAAATCCTTACACAGGATCCCTCAATTCCCCCTGGAAAGTGAGCTAATTAACTCACACACAACTGAGTGGCAGCCTCTGGCTACAAGACCTCCTAACCACCAGTGTTGGGGTTGGGGGGGCAGCCATTTTTGGTAGTTGGGGAAGGGTCCACCTTGTGAGAAGCTTCATGAAAGCTCCCCTGGCTCCAAGGTGTACCCCCCAGCTCAGGTTGAGCCAATTAGCAATAGAGAAACTTCTCTGCAAATCCATATTTGTGAGGTGAAGGACTGTCTTGAAAAAAAGAAGGTGGAGACAACCTGGAGGAGAGGCCATTGACCTGAACAAAATACAACCATCAGCCCACACAAAGAGAGAGCTTCCTTTGCAGGAGGAAGGAGGAGGAAGGGGAGGACAGGGAACCTCAGACACCTAGTTCAACCGCATGGAGTAGGAAAAGGCAAAGGAAGTCCCTGCAGTCCAAGGAGGTTCAACGGTGGAGCAGATACCAACTGGTAGAGCATGGAGGACTCCACGCTGGAGCAGAAAAGCTGAATCCAAGGGCAAGTGTGACTGAAATTGAGACCTTAGAGGCACTCAATGACAGAGTGGGCATGGACCCTCAGAGCTAGAGGGTGAGGATGGATGCTGGACCAGAGGCCCATCTGCAGCCCATAGATGTCCCCATGCCAGAGCCGGGAGCTGAGCCCGAAGAGGTCCGTGACTCCATGGGAAGCTCATGTTGGAACACCTTGTTCCTGGACTTCCATGCCGGGAAGAACAGCAGAGGTGAACTGACCGAACCCCCATTCTCTGTCCCCTGTGCTGCTGGGGGGGAAGATGGTAGAGAAATCAGAAGCAAAGTTATTTGAGCCTGGGAAGAAGGGAGGGGCGGAGGGAAGGTGTCTTAAGATGTGGTTGCTATGTCTCACTGTGCTACTCAGATGAATGGCAATGAATTAATTTGATCTTTCTTCCCCAAGTTGAGTCTGTTTTGCCCATGACCATAACTGGTGAGTGAGCCATCCCTGTCCTCATCCTAATCCGTTCCCCTTTGTTGTGATTCCCATCCCATCTCACCAGGTAGTTGGGGCTGAGGGTGGGACTGCATGGTCCTACTGTGAGTTAAATTACCACACCACCATATACCGTGTTCATAAACAAAGTTTACCGGATGTTCAGCATCCAGCTTGTATGAAACTCTGCCAAGTCTGTGAGCACTAAATGTTGAACTAATAGTGAACTTTCATAAAGAAGGTCATATAATAAACTTCCATGAATTACTGTTGTAAGCTGCTATAAATTGCTCTGTGGCAAGTTCCAAGCAATGTTTTTACTGTCCTTTCACTAAGACTGCAGTAAATCTTTAGAAAGAAGAACCAAATAAAATGTGGTCTACCTCCAAACCTTGCAGCCTTGCCACAGTTTCTAGCCCATCTTCAGTCACATAACACAAGAAGTGGAGCCACTGTTTGCAATATTGATCATGGGAGTTAATCCTGTACACAAATAGGAACACATCTCTGGTTGCTTTAGAGAGACAAGTTCCTTCTGTAAAGAAAGTAGAAAAAATAGTCAGGTTTTTTGAAAATTTAAAGACCTTGACTTTAGACAACAGTTGTTCACCTCCAACAGGAGCCAGGAGTTCACAGCTTCTCTGAAACGCAAGTGCAACAATGCAAGGGACTTTTATAACATCCAACTATATTATAAATTAAGTTGTGATGGTTTTTGTGCCTTGGTTCTCCCGTGCTTTGATCAATCCTGGACTCAAAGGAAAGAGCAGATCTGAAAATTAAGTGAATATAGATAAAAGTCACTTT
>NW_010290523.1:9905-12342 GCF_000700745.2 Antrostomus carolinensis | reverse complement strand
CTACTTTCCTGTCCTAACTAGTTCTCTCTACCAATGAGCTTCATGGCTGTGTGCCACAGCAAGTATGGTACCCTCCATTCACCTTAGCAGGATGTCTTCTCCTCCAAAAGAGTAAACCAGTAATTTTGATTTCCATTTTATTACATTAATAAAATTATTATTTTACTATCAGCACCTTTACTGGAAAGTGCTTCTGTGTTACTACAGGCTGATGGATGGAGTATCCTGCATCCTTTTTAAATTTGTCCACAAATGGGACACATTGGTGTCAAGAGAAGAGCCTGCCAATGAGGCCACAATGCTGTAGTTTGCTGGCTCAGCTGCATAGGAAATGACATAGCTACTAATTATGCTCCCCAAATTACTTTAGTCTTTTTGTCCCAAACTATTCCATGTAAAAACCTCTTGACTCAAAGCATATAAGTTAAGTATCGTGATGTGTAACTTTGAGACACTAATGTCCTTCCCTGAACCTGTCATTAAAGGTCCAGCCCTGTGAGATGTTTATTTTCTCTGGTTTTCACTAGTGTAAACAGAATTTGAGGGAACTTGGTGCTTTCTTGCAAGGAATAAGCAACCAGAAAGACCAGGCTGTAACATCTGGAATAGATGTCCCACCCCAACAATGTGTCATATCTACAGCTCCTTATCAGGAGCTAAAAAATTTCCTAAAAAAAAAAAAAAAAGAAAGAAAGAAAAAATCTCAGCACAGAAAAAAACTCTGTTTATCATTTTCCCCTTGCAAATTACAGCCATAGTTTGATTATGTCTACTACAGTCTGCATGTCTACTACTACCTTTTTTTTCTCTTTGCTTGGTGACATCCAGTATAGTCTGTTACAGGGAACGTCACTCACTCTTTTTCTATTCATGAAACATCCTCTGTCCCAAGTATAAGGCTAAGAAATTTCACAAAAGCACAATCATAATCTGTTGAGGAGGAAAGGAGATAGCTAGGAGCCAGGCAGGAGAAAGGACAGAATGTGTTCAGTCAGCAGGTCCCGCAGCAGCTGAGAGGAGAGTCTCTTTGAAGAACTCCATCTTGTTTTGTATCTTTTCCAGGCAATTAATTTTTTAGGAGTTGAAGAGGGCTGCCAGCTAAAAGGTCTCCTTTGTTTATCCCCTGCAACAGAGTGAAATTTCTCCCCAACACTGCACCCATGGGCCCCAACCTTCTCCCAAAGGAATCATCTCTACTGGAGAAGAGCTGTGTGACTCCCCTCCCTGTAGCCTCGGGGCCTGCTGCCAGCTGTCCCTTGTGTGGAAGGCATGAAGTACTTGATAAGCATTAGCAAACTCCTTCCATGATGACCACTCAACAGAAATCACAAGCAAGAACTAACTCTTCATTTATCCTCATTACACATGGGACAGTTGGCATTTTCCAGACTGCCAGACAAACGAATTCTTAGAATGAGTTTCATATGCAAAGTATTTAGACAGTAGAATATGTATGGACATATAAATCTTTTCTTATGCATTTCTAGGCTGGTTGGCAGAAAAACTGCAGTGTTCTTCAGCTGACTGGAGAAATGTAAGGGTAGCTCATGCAGTCATTATGGATGAATCTGCAAGTGTTAAATTGCTAGTTAGGACAGTGCTGTATAAAAATATTGTGAAATAGGTAAGTTTCTTATTTCAGTATCTCTGTAGTAAAGGCATGGGTATAGGCAATGGGTAGAAATGTAACCTTTCCATGAGAAGGACTATAGCCAGCACTTAGCTCAGGTTTTTGAAAGCAGCAAACCAGCAAACAGGTGTAGGAATGCACTCAACAAAGACTGCAGCAATGAGCACCAGCCATGCTAGGTAGCTACATATTGCTTAGGAGATCTCACTGCTACAACAGGACTCATAGGTGGGGAGGAATGAAGAGCTGGGTTGTAAGTGTGATGAGCAATGATATCTTTGCTAACAAGGTTGAAGATAATATATCACATATATCTTTTCCTGGGTCTTACTCATTTACACAGGCCTATTTCAAGACTCACTGAAATCACAGGGACTTTCTCCACTGACACCAACAAGCTCCAGATCCGGCCCATAAAGAGCTGTAGCAAGACTGTAACCATATGGAATTATTTCTGAGTCACAGTAGTAAGAGATACAATAAAAATGTGTTGGCTTGTTTTAGTTGGTAAACATACAGTCTTGGCAGGCTCAGCAAGAGACCAGATGCTAAAAGTGGTCTGGAAACTACCCTCTCATCCTTAGAGGTGGCTACTTCGGATCGTAGTGAAGACCATGAATAGGGCAGTGTGGGCATGTCAGCATTGCTACTGGATATTTTCTACCTGTCCTTTGGACATACAGAGCTTTCCAAGTCTAGCAGTCTGAAAGATAAAAATTCCCTATATCCAAAAAAACCCATGGGAAAGGACATACTGAGCTAGATAAATTACAGTTATGAAATACAAGTATTTAATTAAATCTTGTC
>NW_010290523.1:3891-9865 GCF_000700745.2 Antrostomus carolinensis | reverse complement strand
AAAAAAAAAAAAAGAGGCCAACTTCAAAACTAATCTGGAACTGAATGCCTATGTTATAATTTACTAGAAACTCTGTTGTCATCACTTCAGTTCATAGAAAGGAAAAATAAGAACAGCAACAGCTTTCATCAGTTCCTATTTAAAAACAAATTGCTGCATTTTAAAGGAAAAAAAAAATACAGAGATGGAGCCAAGTCTAAGTTTGCGGTAACTACAGGGAGGTCAGCCAGGTCAGCCAGGGTGGAGAAAGGTGGGTCAGGTTAGTAGAGGGCAGACAGGTTTCCTCGTGTCCTCCCACCGCCTGGTCTGGCAGCCTGGGAATACCCTTCCTGAGCCTGCCTTTGGCTGACTGTATTAACTCCTCTGGCTCCAGCTGAGACAGGACATCTCCTGACCCTCTGCCAGCAGCTGCACATCTGCGTGATGGTGCATAAAACAGAGAGCGCAGACAATAAAAAGATGTGGGGTGGCTGGAGAATCGCAGCATGGCAAAGGCTCTGCCAGGCAGGATCTAGTTGGAGGGGACTGCCACCACTGCCTTTGCTGCAATTGCCCTTTGGGGATCCTATACCCAGGCTCCTACTCTTCCATCCATCCTGTCTAGGAAGCGTATTTACTTTTCATATCTCCCTCTTAGTATCCATTTGTTCAGGATCTACTAGAACAGCATCCAAGACTTGTGAGAGGAAGTATATTTAAATAAGAAGAGAAATGTCAAAGACAAAGAGCATTACAGCTTTTTACAAAGTAGTTTATAAAATTTGCACTGCCCAGTGGCGTTTCCCAAGCATTGACCTGACAGCTCAGGTGAAACAGATACAGGGTGGCAGGGCCAGTGGCTGTAATTGTTGTGAAAAGGCAGCTCCATCTCAGCTAAATTTCACAGAACAGCTCTCCGGAGGTTAACATTTTCTGCATCTGGTTTCAGCCAACTGGTGAACTGTTAAAGGAAAATGTCAGCACACACCATTCCCCCACCAACGCATCGCTCAGCTTGGGGTGTGTCAGAAAACCCTGCTCACATCTGCCTGTTGAAATGCTACTTCGTTTTGAGTCATTTATGGATGGACCAATTTTATTCAGACTTCATTTGCTTTCATAAACATTGTCCTGCAACAATGCATAGTCCCTGTTTCATGTGTGTGTGGTCAATAGATTGGTCAATAGATGTTTATTCAAAACAAATGGTTCATGTGCAACAGGATTGTCTTAGGTCTTTGTTTGTCCTTTGCATGCAAAAATAGCAGCACGTCATGTTGGTTTTGTTGTTTGTTTGATTGGTTTTTTCCTCCATAAATAGCATTGACATCAAGAATAGTAAAAGAAAGGTAATTTTTCGATTTCATCTGCATAAGGAGCATGTATTCTCTGTTACTATATACCTAATACTGAATATTTACACTAACCACCTTTCCAAAAAGCTAACATTTAACAAGTCACAATTTGTAAAGTAGATACAGAACATTATGGCAACCCAGCTCCTTTCCTGTGAAAGACTGCATGTGAGAGGAAATATGAGCATAACTAGATCCTGAGATTTCAGGATGCTTTTACAATATAGAAGATGTCTCCCAACATTCTGGTTTTTTACAAAAAGTATCATTTTGGGGCCATATGTAAAAAACTTTCAGCAAAGATTATTTTCTATTAAAGAACACTATCTAACTGAAAAAAAAATATCCACTGTATTTGAAAGCTCAAAACGAGATCAAGGCTTCTTGTTTAAGTAATCATACAGACATGATAGCAGAAAGCTCGTGGTCCAAGAAGGTGGTAATGTAAAGGAAGTAAATAGATAAGAAAGAAACATCAGGACCATTGTCTGATAAAGAATTAAGCTAAAACAGGATTAATTGACTTACATAGGGTCACTCTGGAGAGGGAAATATTAAACCTCATCTCCTGACTCCAAGGTCAACGCCTTAACCACAAGACAGTACTTCTGCACTAAACGAAGGAATTTTTTTTCTTACTGTTGGAAACTGTTATTTTTATCCTATTGGTGTTTAAGAACTGAATGTTTTGTTAACCATTAATTTTGGATGAGTTTGTCATCTGAAATCTTATAGCACTTACAGTAGTTTTTGAAGATTTCCCTTGTTGGACAAGTCACACAAGTAGATATATCTTCCTTGGCTTCTTTCTGTGTTTGTTTTGGCTACCAATGCATTCTACTTACAAGAAGAATCAGGGAAATCTTTCCAAAAAATTAGCACACTTACTGATGAGAGAGTCAAAAACATATCAAGGCCTTGCAAAGAATGAGTGACAGAGATAATTCCTCTTTTAAAATTATTTTTCCTAAGCCCAGAGGAAACAAAATATTTAAAAGAAAGAAAAAAAACCTGTTTACCATATCCCAAATTTGGCAAATTTGAAACAAGAGAGGGCTGCACACATTTGTGTAAAGTGCCAGCCTCACGGGCAGTACCAAAACTCATTCAAAACTTGCAAAAAAGATTTTCTTTAGTTGGAGGCCAAGCACAACAGCAATGAGTTTCCACACATACACGCTCACTTTGCTTTCATCTGACAAACATGGGTCAGTGAATTTGCATTCTAACTACTTTTTTAGGAGAGTCAATAATTCTTTTTACTTTGCTTATGGCAAAACACATGAAAATATCCAATGGAGGGTGGTCTACACAACTCCAAAGTCCTACTTAAAGCAAAATTAATTTGTAGCCTGTATAGGCTTCAGGTTGGATATTTGGCTTATTAATTTTCTTCTTTTTATGTCCACGGAGAACATGGTGACATTTTGGAAGCTGGACTGAGACCTTATTTATAAGATCTATTTCATCTATTTTCCAATCAGGTATTTATTTTGTCAACCTAGATATGCCCTGGAGATCATGGGATGCCTGATGCCATCACTTGTCTCCAAGTCACCAACAAGCACCGGCTGCAGTATCTGGCTCATGAACATGTTGTCTTTGTAACCCAGAAGGCTGAAGGCAAGGGCTGAATGGGATCTGCCCCACAAAATTACCAGCTGCCTTTCCAACTACTTTATTAAAAACATTGGTCCAAAGCTGCGTTTTGTTGGGAACAGTCTAGATCAATTCTGGGGACTTTGGGATGACTCAGCCTCTTAAGATGAAGTTGCAATGAAAGATTCTGAGACATGAATACACACAGAGTGGTTCCCACCATAAGATGTCTTCTCACCCACAGAGCTATCAATGTCTCACAGTGGCTTATACTTGCCTGCAGAAGCTGGGGCATAGAAAACCTTCCTCCTTTCTTTGTCCTGACTCTGTAAGTCTTATAGTAGGACACAACAGTCACTGTTGAGTTCTACACAACCTGTAGGGAATGCTCTTGGTTCATCTCCCTTCTGTATTCAAATGGTTTCAGAAGCATCAAAGCTGGATAACAAAGGTTTAAGCTTCTTCAGGCATCTCCTCTGAAATGCCTTAACACCCACTCACCCTGCATAGCTTGTGACCTTGAGGTGCATTGTCCCTAAGGACAGCAAATCTGGTCTTGAAGTGAACTTCCAGGCAGCCCTCAAATGACACTGAAGACAAAAACACCCAGTGCTTGTGGTCTAGTGTTTACCAAGGGTTTGCCCTTCAGTCCATGACCACAGTAGCTCGGCTTTCCTTGCGGTCACTTATCCAAGTACTATACAGCTTCAATGCTGCTTTGTTCCTTGGGACAAACAAGATCAGATGGGTTCACCCTAGGATGGGAAAGTAACAAAACAGAGCTGTTTTCAAACAGTGGAAATCTTGCCACCCTTCTAACAGGCAAAGTGGACCTAGAGTACCCCCTCCTTTTCTCAGGGTTGGGTTCAGCACTACAGTGAAGTGACAAGTTCAACACTGAGGAGACAGGTTAGATAGGATCAAATTCTCCATGAGAATGCCTCATGGATCTTTTGATCTATGAAAGGCTAATCATAACTTTTTGCATACCCTAACTAAGAAAGTTATCAGTGTATTATTCCCACCAGAAACAGACTCCTTTACCAGTACTTTTAATTAATTTCAGGATCTTGAAATCAAGTCCACATGAATGGTATGTAGAGTTTGATCCTCAAATGCCCATGTGTATTAATTAAGTTCTTATTTTAATATAAAGAATCCTCATTTAAGCTATGGGAAATTGCAGTGTGTGCATGAACATGATCTTTGTAACCATGCTGCTTTTTCAAGTATATTTACCTTACACGCACACTCATTCAAAATTAGGTTAATGGCCCCAGTCTGCTCCTCAGGACTCTGCAGATGGCAGAGACAAGTCATAAACAATTTCTTTAAGAAAGTACTAGGGGCAGCATAAAGAACAGATCGCTTGAAGAGGAGGAAGGATAAAAATAAAAGTAGGGTAAATTGTGCTATTCTGTGTTGCAGAAGGAGTGTAAGAGAACAAAAGTGGAAATAGCTCTGGTGCAGGTTCTCTGCAGGTTACTTTCTACAGTCAGTGGTAATTCAGTCATTTGCTTCCAGGGTGCCTTGGCTCCACACTGGATTATTCCAGAGAAACAGAGGTGCAAAAAGGAGTATAAACTTTGCCATCCAGAGGAAATTCCTACTAGTGAGATGGCAACTGCACTTATCGGCACATCATTTGGCTTTAGATTCCCCCGGCTTTTCAAAAAGAGAGCGGGATTTTCCACCTCATCATGACAAGTATTAAGTTAAAACAAATAGTTTTATAAAAAATGAGCACACAGAGAACATTTCTTTTAAATTCCTGAGTACTTTTTTTTTTTTTTTGGCCACAATTTTAAGTCTTTGAGATCCCTGAAGCACTATGTAAATCTGCTGCTAAACAAATCAAGAGAACTGTCTGCTTTGATGTATGCAGAAATGTCTGGAGAAACAAGTAGAAGGGAACTGGGTTTGACTTCTTGAAAATGGCATGCTCATACAGTCCAACTTATTTAGTCTTTGTTTCATTTTGGAAGCAGGTAGTTCATAAGCACCAAAAATACAGGTCCAGCTTTGAGGGAGGTCAATAGTTTGCAAAATTGCAAACTCCACTTTTTCTTTAAGTATGCTTTATTCTTGAATTTATGAATCAAAGTCTTAGTGTTTGCGATGTGGTGGTTAACCTCTATCACCCAGCTTTATGATCATGAATTCTGTGCTGGACCATGAATTCATCATGTTTTATTGAGAAGGAGACAGTCTTGCATTTTAAAATGTGCAACAGCGATCTTTGACTTTGTCCTTTTGATTTGGGTCAGCTAGCAAAACTGGAGGAATGTTTATGATTAAGGGAACTTATAAATCAGAGAGAAAGGAGACAAAATCATTAGTTATTGGGTATGGCAACTTGGCAACTTTGAAGTTCTGAAGTTTCTTAATTTTTTTTCTTCTTTTTTTTAGCATTCAGATAAAATCTATTAGGGTGTCTAAATAAAAATTCTTCATAACAGATTCATCATGTAGGTTCTTTCAGATAAACTCCACATCTGATTTATCTGCATTAGCTTTGGCTGATATTTATCTTTATGAGAAAGCCAAGACTTGGCTTGTTTGTTTCTGCACTTATCTCAAGCATCTCTCTTGTATTTGAGCACTTCTACAGAAAGTAAACAGAAATAAACTACACATTGATCATATAAATCCTCCCTCCTTGTGGAAAAGTCCTCAGCTACTCCTGTACTATGTAGTTTTAAAATTTTCCAAAAGCTTTGTTTGTCTAAAACAACTCTTTCAGAAAGTCATCCAGTTTTAATTGAAACATTGAGAAATGAAGGAATCTATCAATCTTTCCACGGTTCATTGCAACGGTTAATCAACCTCACAGTTAAAATGTGCCTTATTTCCAGTTTGGAATTGCCTTTTTCTAGCTTCCTGCCCTGGATAGGCAGCACATTCTTCCCAAAGAAAAACAATGAATTACACACTACAGTGAAGTCCGCTTTCAACTTTTCTGATAAACTAAAATAAGGAATTGGAGTTCACTGAGGGGCTCACTGCACAGCATTTCCTGCACTCATCAAATCATTTGGGTT
>NW_010290523.1:0-3868 GCF_000700745.2 Antrostomus carolinensis | reverse complement strand
CTACACCTGCTCCAATATTTCAGGAAGGTTTCAAAAGGGCAAACACCGGATGTGGCCGAGTTTCTCTCTCAGTCTGGGATGGAAATGTAGCACTCCCTGGTGCCATGTGGAGGTTGGGTTATTTTCCAGCATCACTGTCTCCTTCGAGTTCCCATGCCATGTCTGAAGGTGGGGCCCATCCTCTGTAAATATTGATATTGAATTTCTGCACTCCATGGCATGGATTTTCCTTAATCTCTGTTGTGAATGATCCCAGCTCTCCACCTTTCCTTGGCATTTGTGAGAAGCAGTCTCAACAAATGTCTGATAAATTAAGTTAATATAACTTGTTTTCCTCTTTTTTTTAAACACCATGATAGCTGTTTCACTGGCGTAACACTTTGAAAGTCTCAGAGATGGGAAGAGTCTCTGCTATCGTACTGTTTTCTGCAAACAGCATTTGTTGTTTTGCAGCCCTCGAGAGCCTCAGCCAAATACCAAACTTCCATCTTCTTTCTTTGAGTTGGTGCATGTTTTTGAGCTAGCTATGGGGTCTGAGGAGATGATTGAGTCTGTAGTGTAAGTTCTTCCCTGGCTCAAGAGTACTCCACATCTGGAAAAAGGAAAATATAACTTGGTTAACTGTTTCCAAAGATGTTCCTTAGCAGCAGATACTTCATATGCAGCCACAGCCAGGGTGGGATGAATGCCCCATCTCACTAAATTTAGATGCCTTTGTGGTAGATGTCAACATCTGAGCCAGCGCCTTTGCAAGATGTCCGTATAAGCAGTGGACAGAGAGAGGTTTTTAGGGTGTAGCTATCTAGTCTCTATGGAATATTTCTTTCAGGATAGTATGAAATACACCTTGTAAGTGATTCTTTATCTCCACTGATTATGAAGAATATTTCTGGACATTAACTCAAACATAAATTCCTTTACAGTCAGGCAAGATTAACTCTATGAACTTCAATGGCCCTAGATGAGCAAATAATTTTGACTAATTTTCTATTTGCACACAGAAATAAATTATTTATTAAGCAAATAATTACTTTGTTTAAACACATGAGTAGGCATAGGTGTCACTCTGATTTCTTTGTCAGTGGAAACAGCAGTGGAAGAAAAGGGAAAGAAATCTTCAAACCTGTGCTGTATCTAAACGCATGAGTTCCCCTTCATATCTTGGGCATGTCTTAGCAGAGTATCATGTTTTAGGGCTTACATGGACTCGTGTATTGGACATATGTTACAGCTTTGTAAAGGGTAATTTGATATGGTGTCAACCCCATGTTATCATTCGCCTCACTGACATGTTAAGCCTCATTCATGTAGAGCTATTGAGAGAGACAAAATCAATATATCTGTATAGCGATTAAGATGATGCCAAACCAGAAACTGTGAGCTACCAGCATCTGCTTTTATACAGAAAAATGTGTGAGTGTGTGTGTGTGTGTGTGTGCCGGATATTTTAAATACTCAAAAAACCCCTGGATATTATGCCTAATAAAACCACAATCAGGAGGAAAAAAAAAAAAAAAGAAAATATTGTCATGGTTTTTGACTTTTATGTTACTCATTTGAGCACAGAATTCATGAGAACTGCATCCATCCAATGCTGTCTGGAGTGAAAGCTGCTGACTCTGGGTTCACTGCAAAGTCACTTCTGCTGCCTGGGTACAGAAAGGCTGAGAGCATGGGGTGGTCAATGGCCCAGGGGAGACAGAAGTGAATTTTCCATCCAACTTCTCCCTGGCAAGAGCATTTGACACAGTCTGGACTGGTAATTATGCTGTACCCACTACAGGAATTAAAGTCTGGATGGTAAATAACCTTCTGCCCCTGCTGGAGAAACACAGGAAAAGATCCTCTCCCTGGTCAAGAAAGGAAATGGGTAGGATGGGGCACAGCACAGAAAATAGGGATCACTAGGAATCCCTTAGCGTGTAAGGTTTGGCACAACTGCTACAAAAGACTATATCACAAATCAAGAGGGCTGCCAGGAAAGCATCCCAGATAGGTAAATCCTCCTCTGAGAATGGATGAAACCAGTAACAGCTGCTCTGCGTGGAAAGACAGAGCCCAGTAATACCATTCTCCAGGATGATATGTACCTAGGAAGTATCCTGCACTATACCTTAGCTTGGTACAGTGCCACCAATCCCCCTGTTTAGTGTTCACTCACCCTAATATTAAGCATGTGCCAGCTAGAGGTCCCCATGTATGTCTAAGTTCCCATAATATTTGATGGAGAGCTAAAGTGTGATTAATCTAATCACACAGTCTGGAGCCGTGCAAGGTGCCTAGGACATTCAAGATATGCTGGTTTTGGATGGGGTAGTATTAATTTTCTTCACAGTAGTTAGTGTGAGGCTTCGTTTTGAATTTGTGCTGGAAATGTGTTGATAATGCAGGAATGTTTTAGCTATTGCTGAGCAGAGCTCACACAGAGTCAAGGCCTTTTCTGCCCTTCATACCAGCCCACCAGCAAGTAGGCTGGGAGGGGACACAGCTGGGAAAGCTGACCCCAACTGACCAAATGGATATTCCATACCGTATGATGTCTGCTCAGCATATAAAGCTGGGGGAAGAAGAAGGAAGGGAGAGTTGATCAGAGTTATGACATTTGTCTTCCACGTAACCGTTACGTGTGACAGAGCCCTGCTGTCCTGAGGATGGCTGAACACCTGTCTGTCAATGGCAAGTAGTGAATTAATTCCTTGTTTTATTTTGCTTGAGCTCACGGCTTTTGCTTTACCTATTAAACTCTATTTCAGTCCGTAAGTTTTCTTACTTTTATGCTTCTGATTCTCTCCTCCATCCCAGTGGAGGTGAGGGAGTGAGCAGCTAGGTGGTGCTTAGTTGTTGACTGGGGTTAAACCATGACAAGACATCTGAATAAGCTTGGCAGATAAGGCACAGAGGTATGTCCTGCTAATTATGCCTCTGTCTCATACATGTGAATATATGTACCTATAAAATCTTTGACCAAACCAAACTCACCCTTCCAGAATTTGGATGGTGGGAGGTCACTCTGAATGTGGAAACCAAGGTTCAGTTCTCAGAGAGATTAAATCCAAATTCCCTCCTCGTCTGAACAGTGCCCTAATTGCTAGCTACAATCTAGCTTGAATGAGAAGCAGTGTCCTTTTATCCAGTAGGAGTTCTGTCATTATGTACAAAAAGGAAAGATTTCTGTGAACATGTGGGAATGAGTAAACATGACATTATAACCTAAGGGTTCTACGTGGGAGAGCAAGACCGTGACACTGACCTTGTTCAAAAGGCTGTTTCTGTGTTTTGCCGAATGTAATGTAAAATACTTGGACACAATATGAAGCACGTCTTGGAGCCCTTACCCCACCAGTCGCAGTTACACTTATCCACATTCTCTCCGATCTCATAAACCTTTTTCTTCTTCCAATAATTCACTAAGTGAGAAATCATCAGCTCTTCTCTCTCCAGAAAAAGCCACAGCCTTGGGGCTATGGAGCGGACCATGAGGAGGGCTCTGAAGCTTGAGCACTGATGAAGTGCAGGTCACCCTGACACAGTGATGTTCTAAAAGAAAAGACAAGTCCCTCCTTAGTTTTTGAAAGAAAAGACATAGAAGTCCCTAGCAAAAGCAAGTGCCCAACGCGTAGGTCTACGTGTATTAAACAGGCTGATAAAAAGGGCCATTACTACACCACAAATTTTGTCTCCTTTCCTTGCAAAGGCCAGCGAACCTTTTAGTTCTATGACATTGTACAATTTTTTTTTAGCAGAAGAGAACCCACTTTTAATGTTTTGCCATTGTAAACTCACTCGACCCTTCCTTCTTCTAATCAATCCCTGAAAATAAGATTCTCATTAATAACAAAGAAGTGGAAATTAAACCTAGAAGTTTAGG
>NW_010290522.1:0-6585 GCF_000700745.2 Antrostomus carolinensis | reverse complement strand
TTTTTTTTTTTCTCCCACATGGTTTTCAGACCATTGATGAAAGAGAAACTACATCAAGGGATCACGCTTGTGGTTGACAGATACGCCTTTTCTGGAGTGGCCTTCACCAGTGCCAAAGAGGTGAGTGAGACCTGCAGCAGCCCATGCCCCCTGTGTATTTGGGGAAGCAGCTCCACTTAGAGGCTCCAGAGAACTGGGGAAATTAGGATTGAAATAGAGGGATGGAAGTTCCAGCTCAGGTACTGACATGGTCTGTTGGCCCAGATCTACCCCTTCCCCAGAGAGAGCAGGGAAACTAACTCGGTTACTCTTTGTAAATGTGGACAGGCTCCTGGCTGTTGGGAAGCCAGCCTATTTGACTCTGGAGAATGATTATGTGAGTTTATTTGAGATTCTCCACACTTGCTCTTGCTGCTCACCCATACATTTGGAAAGAATAACAGAACCACCTATGTTGGAAGGGACCTGTGGAAGTCACGAAGCCCAGCCTCCTGCTCAAGAGCAGGTCTAACATCAAGCAGGCTGCTTGGGACCACATCCATCCCAGGTCTGAGTATATCCAGGGATGCAGATCCACAACCTTTCTGGGCTATTCTTTCAGTGTTCGATCACCCTCATGGTAAAAATTATTTTCTTCATTTAGCCTGAATTCCGCACATTCCCACCTGCACCTTTTGACCTGTCTCTGTTTTCAAGACAAATCAGATCTGTCAGCCTCTCTTTGGGTCATTCTACACAGCACTAAGATCCTCCTGAGTCTTGTGTTCATTCTCGTGCTCTGAGAACGCTGCCCTGGAAGATCAACCAGTTCTCCTGGGCCTCTGTCTTCCATGTGAGTTTCCCAAAGCATCCAGCCAAGAGGTCCCTAATAAACAGAAATCCGCTCTCCTGAAGTCGACACTAGCAATTCTGTTTTGTTGACTCCTCTCCAGATTTTAAACCAGTCTTGTGTTCGCTGCAGCCAAGGCTGCTCTTGACCTTCACATCTTCAACCAGTTCTTTCTTGCTCATGAGTAACAAATCCAGCAGGGCACCTCCCCTCACTGGCTTATTGATCGCTGTCTCAAGAATTTCTTCAGCATGCTCCAGAAACCTGGATTGCTTGTGCCCAGCAGATGGGCAGGTGGTTTAGATCCTCCATGAGTACCAGGACCTGCAGTTGTGATCCTCCTTCCAGCTGTCTAAAGAAGGTTCCTCAGTGTCCTCTCTACAACCAAGCAGTCTGTTGCAGGCCCTGCCCCGACATCACCCAGTTACTCTGCCTCGGTTGTGCTGCTTTCAGGTGAGCCTTCATTATAGTATCGTCCCCCAGACATGTCCTCCTGGCCTCCCACCTTCAGTTCTCTACAGATTGCAAACCTCTGACATGCCTAGTGTAAAACTCTCTTCACAGGCTTAGCAAGCCTGTTTCCTGCTCAGTCACCATCAGTCCTCAAAGAGCTTCCTGTTGTCACAGAAGATGAAGCCCTGTCAGCAACACCAGCTGTGTAGCTGAGAGGTGACCTACAGTTATTCCTGCCCAAGCCTTTCCTGCTTTTCCTGGAAGGACTGAGGAGATTGTGTGCCCTGCACCCTCACCTCCAGAGCCCCCCAGTCACTCTTGATACATTTGAGCTCAGTCACCATCAGTCCTCAAAGAGCTTCCTGTTGTCACAGAAGATGAAGCCCTGTCAGCAACACCAGCTGTGTAGCTGAGAGGTGACCTACAGTTATTCCTGCCCAAGCCTTTCCTGCTTTTCCTGGAAGGACTGAGGAGATTGTGTGCCCTGCACCCTCACCTCCAGAGCCCCCCAGTCACTCTTGATACATTTGAGAACATGATGAAAGCATGAAGGCTGGGTGGAGAATGGATGGAGAGCAGCAGCCCTGAGGAGAAGGACTTGGGGTGCTGGGGGACGAGAAGCTCAACATGAGCTGGCAATGTGTGCTCACAGCCCAGAGGCCAATAACCGTGTCCTGGGCTGCATCCAGAGCAGCGTGGGCAGCAGGTCGAGGGAGGGGATTCTGCCCCTCTGCTCCGCTCTCCTGAGACCCTCCCTCTGCAGTGCTGCCTCCAGTTCTGGAGCCATCAGCATCAGAAGGACATGGACCTAATGGAGCGAGTCCAGAGGAGGCCACGAGGATGATGTGAGGGCTGGAGCACCTCTGCTATGAGGACAGGCTGAGAGAGTTGGGGCTGTTCAGTCTGGAGAAGAGAAGGCTCTGGGAAGACCTTCCAGCGGCCTCCCAGTACCTGAAGGGGCTCCAGGAAGGCTGGGGAGGGACTTGTGACAAGGGCAGGGAGTGACAGAACAAGAGGTGATGAGTTGAAACTGGAAGAAGGGAGACTGAGATGAGATCTGAGGAAGAAATTGTTTGCTGTGAGGGTGGTGAGACACTGGCCCAGGTTGCCCAGAGAAGCTGTGGCTGCTCCTCCCTGGAAGTGTTGAAGGCCAGGTTGGATGAGGCTTTGATCAACCTGTTCTAGTGGAAGGTGTCCCTGCTGATGGCAGGGGGGGTTGGACTGTATGAGCTTTAAGGTCCCTTCCAACCCAAACTATTTGATGATTTTATGAAAGTGTCACTGGTGCCCACCTGGATGAGCAGGCAGGAGTCACAGAGGGTTGGACAAGCCTCAGTGGTCTCCCCACAACATCGTGGATTCATGTGCGCTGATGGAAGTAATCAAATTTGTATACAGACTCAGAACATGACTCAGTATTTCTCTCTGATGGGCTCTGGAGAAGAGATGTTAAAACATCTAGCTCTGTCCAACTGAGGTGACCATGAGATATGCACAGCACCCAGAAAACCCAGCCCCCCAAAACTACCAGGACTGAATTCCCACATGGTAAGCCTGATACCGCCTTTTTAGTCTGTAGCTTGTGCTTAGTGTTTTGGGCTGCATCTCCTCTCTGGCTGTTCCGTTTCCACCTGCTCTCCAGCTAACCTTTACCTTCCTTTTTTTCACCTCAAACTTGTTTCTCTTTGTTTGGGACAGAACTTCAGCCTGCACTGGTGCAAACAGCCTGACGTCGGACTCCCAAAGCCAGATCTGATTCTGTTTCTTCAGTTAAGCCCAGAGAAAGCAGCGGAACGCGGGAACTTTGGAAATGAACGTTATGAGAACAGCTCCTTCCAAGAGAAAGTTCTACAGTCCTTCTATTATCTGATGAAAGACAAGACCTTAAACTGGAAGGTGAGGAACTAACCCTAATGGGTCTGTCAGGGACTGGGGTGGGGTGTCTCATGACAGCTCCCGAATTGTGCCCATCACATCCCTGTGTTCCCCCTTCCTGCCCCTGGTAAGAGGCCAGGGGGACACGTTGGGGACCACCCAAGGGCACTGTGGCCTGTTGCAGTGAGGGTACTTCTTCTTCCAGGACATGCTACAGGACCCTGTTGGGATGGAGGGAAAACTTTTGGTTGGTTGATTTGTTTTCTAAAAGAGCTTTGTGGAAATCATTCTCTTTCTTAAAGACAAACTGACAAACCTGGGTAGAAAGCAGTGGGACACCCTTGTGCTTTTCCATGACCATTTCCTTGGTGTCCTGCAGCATCTGCCAAGGATTCTGAAATCCCTCCTGCAGCTTGTAGACACAATACTGATGATCACCTTCCTTCTCACACAGCCGGTTTCCATCTTACTGCCACCAGAAGTCTCTCCAAATACATGATCTTTTTTGTTCCACGCTGCTGTATTGCTTTTCCTTCTTGTTCATCCATTTGAGACACTTGGAAAACTTTGTAGTTTGAGCAGTTTCAGTAAGACCTAGATTTTGTGTGGCCTTCCTAGGTTGATATGCTGATAGGTATTTGGAGCTGATTACATATTCTTTCATAAAAAGTGTATATATTTGTATATATACAGTTAATTACATAAATGTACATTTATGTTTAAAACATTAAAAATATTTAAAGGGATTCAGGGGAAAAAAAATTACTTTGTGACTTCTGTGGTTCAAAATTTAAAATGAAATGCCTACTGCTCTAGTATCAGCATTACTGTCTCACTGCTCTGTAGACCTTCTTTTTGAGTGTATTTAGGTAGAAGTTGGCTTTAAAAAAGCAGGTTGAGATGAGATCTGAGAGAAATTGTTTGCTGTGAGGGTGGTGAGACACTGGCCCAGGTTGCCCAGAGAAGCGTGGCTGCTCCTCCCTGGAAGTGTTGAAGGCCAGGTTGGATGAGGCTTTGAGCAACCTGGTCTAGTGGAAGGTGTCCCTGCTGATGGCAGGGGGGTTGGAACTGGACAAACTTTAAGGTCCCTTCCAACCCAGACCAGGCTGTGATTCTATGATCCCTTGGATTCCCAAATGGGGAAGTTTGGTTCCCCATTTATCCCATGTGTCTATCATGTAGGCTGAGGTTTTCTGGTGAGGGCATCCTTTTTACCATCTCCATCACCCTGACAGTGCTCAGTCATGAGACACAGGCAGCATCTTCTGCTTATTCTGTAGCTTTCATGCAGGAGGACACAGGTTATGAGTAAGTTACTAGTCACCAGAAGCTGCAGGTGTACACAGATTTGCCAAATAATCAGACTGCATAAGGGAAACTTAATTCTTCACAGCCTGTTTCAGGTAAACCTGATTCTGTCAAAGATTTTTTTGTGTATTGTCAGAACCTGAAGGACCTAAATGTACAACCATCATCAAACTAGAACTTTTATTCCAGTAAAGTTCCAGCCACCCAGGAGTGATGCAGTTGTTCTTTAAACTCCCTACATCACAATGACTGGAAAAAGGGCTGTCAGAAAACATGTACCATAGGACAAAACCCCAAAAGGATGCATTTAACAAAAATAAGTGTGCTGTCATATGAGACAATGTAGAACTCGTGTATAGTCTGCACACTCTGATCTTTCCAGAGATTCTAGCAGTGGACTGCATTCCTCTTACTACCTCTCTTTGTTATTTCTTTTGTTTTCTATCCATTGCGTGAAAGGAGTTTTCACTTAAAGCAACACATCTGCTTAAAACATCCCAAAGTGCACAACTATCAAACAGCTAAATATCAGAACAGATGCTGAAGAGGAGTCCCTGAAATGAGCACGGAAATCCAGTTTCAGTACCCGTTAAAGGCAGAGTTAGCATTCCTGGCTCTTTGGCCCTCAGTATCAGGCAGAATAACAGACATCAAACAAAGAACCGTTTAGTCCAGGGCATGAAACGGAGCTCAGTGCCATCGGTTACACAAATAAACTGAGATCAGCAAGCTGCTTCAGGATGTTGTGTGAGCACAAAGGTGCTGTAACAAAAAGGCTACCATTTAATCCATCGCATATCCTCGCAGCCTGTGATAAATCTGTACCTCTCCACATCTTTTCACCAAATCCTTCACCTTGGTCACTCCCTCAGCCACCCAGGAGTGATGCTGTTGTTCTTTAAACATCAGGCTGAGGAACAGCAGTTTCATACAGTTCTACCACCTTTACTGACCTCAGCTCAAAGTATTTTAAAAAAAATCCAAACAAATCTGAAATATGATGGATTTTTAGAGGTTCCTACTATCATGGGTGGAGTTTATTTTGAAGAATCACTGAAGGATCAATACAGTGATGTTTCTGGGGGACTACAGACCAGGATGAAGAACATTTACCTGCCTTTATATCACATGCCCCAAAGACTGTCAGCAAATATGCAGCAGCAGGTTTTCTTCCGTTGCCCTTCATCCAGCCTCACATCTACTTCTTAAATGTCTATTCCTGAATAAAATAGATTTTTTCCAATTGCACTCCAGAAGTGGTGCACAGGAGGTGTAATTAGCACATTTCACTGCTCATTAATACTATTAATACTGAGGAATGGGGGAGCAGATGTAACAGCAAGGTGAGTTTTTCTCGTTTGGTGTTATTAATTGAGGAACATGTTTCTGTATTTTTTTTTTTGTCTTGGAAACAGACAATGGATGCTTCAAAGAGCATAGAAGATTTGCACAAGGAAATCAAGTCCATTGCAGAGGAAACCATGCAGGAGGTTCAGAATAAACCTTTGGGAGAACTCTGGAAATGAAATTTTATACAGGTTATTCCTTTAGACCTGAGGGAAAACTCACCTCTTGGATCTTCTTGGTTGGATGACTCCCCTGCATCACCTTCCAGTAACTGCAGCTTAGATCCTGTGTATTCTTTGGGGTCCAGCATTGTGATTTTATCTGCTCCTCCTCTCCATCCTGCATAGCCTCTGCTGTATTTTATAAATGAACATGTGATGAGCATGTAACAAATTCCTAATAAAAACCTCCCAGTTCAAGTAGGAGCTCTTGTTCTAGTCTGTAGTGCAGATGTGGGTACAGAGCCCAGGGCTGCCCCTGGACACGGGCAGCAGCAGCAGGCAGCAGCCTTCCCGATTTCAGGGAACTGCCATGTTTCTGATTCTTCTGCTTCTCTAGTAAATGCATCCCCTCTGCTGAAACTAGTTAGTGGAGGACTTGCTAATAAATTATTCTTTTAAGCATTTTGCTCAAGGTTTTGTTGTTTTGGTTTTTTTTCAGTATGATCATTTATCTGCTAGAAGGGTATCTAGGAGGTGAAGGTACTGTGGTTCAGGTACCAAATCCCAGAGTCATACAATGTTGTGAATTGTAAGGGACCCACAAGGATCATG
>NW_010290521.1:0-1869 GCF_000700745.2 Antrostomus carolinensis | reverse complement strand
CACACTCCAGTGCCTCAATATCCTTCTTGTACTGATGGGGCCAAAACTGGACACAGAATTCAAACTGCAGCCTCACCAACACTGAGCACAGAGGAAGGATGACTTCCCTGGTCATGCTGGCCACGTTGTTTCTGATACAAGACCGCATCCTGTTGGCCTTCTTGGCCACCTCTGCACACTGCTGGCTCATATTCAGCCAGATGGCAACCAACACCCCCAGGTCCTTTTCCAACAGGCAGCTTTCCAGCCATTCTTCCCCAAGCCTCTAGTATTGCATGGGGTTGTTGTGACCCAAGCACAGGACCCGGCACTTGGCCTTGTAGAACCTCATACAGCTGGTTGCAGTCCACTGATCCAAACTGTCCAGATCCCTATGGAGAGCCTGCCTACTCTCAAGAAAATCAACACTTCCACCCAGATTACTGTCATCTGTTAATTTCCTGAGGGTGCATTCAATTCCTTCATCCTGATCACTGATAAAGATGTTAACCAGAACTGGCCCAACACTAAGCCACTTCTGACTAGCCTCCAACTGAATATAACTCCATTTGTCACCAGTCTTTTGGCCTGGCCATCCAGCCAGTTTTTAACTGACCACAGAGTGTGTCTGTCTAGGCCATTAGCAGCCAGTTTCTCAATCAGAAGGCTCTGGGAAACGGTGTCAAAGGCTTCACTAAAATCCAGGTACACCACATCCACAGCTTTCTTGCCTGCTAAGATGGAATTGTGCATATCACAAGAGTTAGATCAGAAACCTCTGAATTTGGGAACAACAATGATGAGACCAAACTCAACGGCCCTTTAACAAGTTCATCTCAATTGGTACAACCGGGAACTCCTCGTGGAGCTCAACAGGAAAAAGAAATTGTGTAATATCTGGAAACAAGCTCAGGCTTTGCAGGAAGATGGCGGAGCCGTGGTTCGTATATGCAGGGAGAAGACATGAAAGGCCAAAGCTCCATTAGAGTTGAAAACGGACAGGGGTGTGTCAGACAAGAAGAAAGGCTTTTTCAAGTATGTCAATAGCAAGAGGAGGTTTCAAGGAAACACTGGATTGATTCTTGTTGAAGATGGTCACCTGGCTAACAGGAATGAAGGAGAAGCGGCAACACTGCATGCTTTTCTTGCCTCCCTCATCAATAACACTGACAGACATTAGGCTGTCTGGTCCCCTGTGCTGCAGGACCATGAGTGTGGGAATAGTGACGTTCCATTGGTGGACACAGAAACTGTGAGGGACCTGCTGTATCAGCTGAATGTTCACAAGTTCATGGGACCTGGTGGCATTCATCCCAGATTACTGAAGGAGCTCGCAGCTGTTCTGGCAGGACCCCTTGTATTAGTTTCACTTCAGTGGCAGCAAAACACCATGCAGCTGCTCACACCCCTCCCTTTCCCCATCCCATCCAGGCAATGGAGGAGAGAATTGGAGTGGAAATGTAAGGAGACTTGTAAGGCAAGATAAGAACAATCCGATAATTGGAGTAAAATAAAATTAAAATAGGAATGATAATGATAATGATAGTAATAATATATATATATAAAAATGGGTGATACACAGTAAAATTGCTCAGCAGCCGCTGAGAGTGAGCCCGGAGAAGCAGAAAGCAATGCCAAAACCTAAACCATGATCCTAGAAGAGCAAGGACCGTGGATTTGCATAGTTTGGAGAAAAGGAAGCTGAGAGAGGCAGGTGCTGATCCCTTCTCCCTGGGATCCAGTAACAGGACATCAGGGGATGGCTCTGTCTGTATCAGGGGAGGTTTAGACGTGACATTAGGAAGCATTTATGTATTGAGAGGGTGGCCAAATAATGGGACAGGCTTCCGGGAGAGGTGGAGGAGGCCACAAGCAGGTCAGTGTTTAAGA
>NW_010290520.1:28390-42541 GCF_000700745.2 Antrostomus carolinensis | reverse complement strand
GGCAGCCAGACAAGACACAGCCACTCGCAGCTCCTCTCCCCGATTCCCTGAGTGGGGTGGGGAAGGAGGGGGTGAGCTTCGAGTGGCTGCGAGAAGAAAATTAGCTGTATCTTAGCAAAAACCAGGACATACCTTATTGAACAAATCGTAGGGAAAAGTTTTGGAGGAACAAACTACAAACTGGGTATTGAGGAAATAAAGTAAGAAACTTTAGGTCTTAAAAAATTCAAAAACTATTAAAACTGGGAGTTTTAACTCAGCAGTACTTCACTGTTTGATGTCATTACCTGAAAGCACTGAAAATATTTTAATTGAAGTAGTTGTCTGCAGAATGAAGCATTTTGCCTTTTAAGCTATATAAATGAAAAGCGAAACTTTGAGCACTTCGAAAGCATCAAAATAATTATTTATCATGTACTACTTTCCTAAATATTTTTAGAGTCACACCTTGGGGAAAATTCTTAGATCTGATAACTTCTATTGAAATTTTTTATTTTGTTTCAATAAGGACCTCTGAATTTCTCATTTCCAAGCAATCTATCAATGTATGTTGTCATTTGACTTCCACAGGCTACAAGAAAAAGCTGCTGATACTATTGAAGCACTCCAGAAAGCTGGAATTAAAGTTTGGGTTCTGACAGGAGACAAAATGGAGACTGCTGCAGCTACTTGCTATGCTTGCAAACTCTTTCGGAGAAACACACAAATACTTGAGCTAACCACAAAGAAAATTGAAGAACAGAGTTTACATGACGTGCTTTTTGACCTAAGCAAAACTGTCCTAAGACACAATGGCAGCTTAACCAGGGATACTTTCTCAGGGTAAGGAAAAGTTGAATTGTCAAGCCAGGGAATGAGCATCTGTGCATTTCATGAACAGTTAAATGATTGATCAGTTACCTTAAGAGGAGCAACATTCTGTGTTTCAGTTTCTGTTGTTAAAGTGTGAATTATTGTATGGCAATTAAGTATAAGTTTGTTCCATGTAAGTTCAAATTTTCAGTCATGGTTCTTTCTCTCTCATTTCTGGTACTGCTTTAACTGTTAAAAGAAAAATCACAAATTACATTGTAATTTATTTTTAATCTATTGTAATTGTAATCTATTCCACTGCAAAAATATTTATTCTTGGAAAAAAATATTGCAAAGCAAAATTTCGCTTCTAACTTTTGAAAAGGAAGCAGATGGTATATATTCCTGTAATCAGTGTTAATATGTAAGGTGACTTTCTTGATAAGACCAAGGCCACAGAGAACAACAGTATATGGCCCTATTTTTAGGGACATTTACAGACAGGTGACAGACAACAGCATAGTACCAAATCTTGTGGTGTGCGTAAAAATACTGAGAGTGCCCTAAATTATAAAGGAATCATTGACTTCTGTGTTTTTTGGATATCCATAGAAGGATAGGTATCATGTATACAGAAGTGAACAATAACATGGCAGATAGAAAATGGCATTAAAAAGCAAAAAAAAACAGGTATAATGTAAATTATGCCTCATACATTTAGTAAATTAGGCTACTTATCTGAAGCTTCATAGCTGCTACATGACTTGCTCTTTTTTCCCCCACTGTAAAAACCTAAGACCTGAATTCTAAAACATTTTTATTGTCTTAAGATATTAAGAGAATTTACTGGTCTTTGAGACATAATGGTGCATATTTGATTTGTTTTTCTTCTGGATATGGAACCAGCTACCAAGTACATTTTTTATGTATTTGTAATAAGTTAGTAGTAAAGGAACAATAAGCTAACAAACATTTGTGATAGTATTTTAGCAGAGAGTTTTGATAACTCTTAGCCTTACAACTTGAAAGAACGCTCTGGGCCAGAGCATTTTTCCTAGCTTTCCCTATACTTTAAACTCTATTAGTCTAATCAAGAACATTTGTATATTCAGTTAAATAGATCATATTTCTCTATATCATCTGTACCACATTTAGCTTAAGTCCCACAGGCCTTAGAAGGCCAGATGTTTCTTTATCTTTTTGTGCAATCCCAATTTTCTACACATGAAGACTGATCAGAACTTTTTATCTTTGGCTCCAGAGTTGGAGAATGTGCTAGGAGAGTAATAGCAGGATTCTGCCTGGATGTTCAAATTCAGGCTGAAAATCCTTCACTAGAATATGTCAAACACGCGGTACGTTGCCCGAACTTCATAATAATACAGTATTAGTTGATATCATTGTATACTAATGGCACTGCCTTATTTGTAGCAGTGGCAAAAAAGTGCTGAAAATATCTGAACTATTATTAAATATAGTTTACAATGCTTTATATTATTTGTCAAAAATTGATTGTGTTCTAGTAGTGAAGATGGAAATGCTTAAAAAATAAGTTAGTAAACTGTGCTTCATGTTACCACAGTTACACTTCTAGCAATGCCCAAATTATTATGGGTATACAAGGAATAGATTAATACATATAATAATACATTGTAATATTATAGATAACATATAAAATTATTATTTTTAATATTATAATTACAGGTGTACCTGTAATTATACATATCCATATATATACACGCTAAATGCAAAGTATACACACTGTAAATGTGGACAGTGGCCTTATCTCTCCAGGCCAAGTCTCTTTTAGGCTTTTCCTTCAAAGCATGGTTTACTTCCTTAAATGTAGGCTCTGGGTAAAAAATACCATTTTCCTCATCAGCGTAGATTTCAGGGTGCCAAAAGCCTTTCCCTTTAACTTCTTTTCTCTATATTTTGGAATGTACCACAAAATTAACTTCCTTCCTGCAGCTGAGTTTACCTCACTGCAGTTCTTGGAGCCTTTTCAAACCAAACTGAAAGGTCATGAATTATACACTCATACTCAGTGGTGAAGTCACTGAGGAATCAGGTTTCTGTCTTTGAACTGGTAAAGCACTGAATATTTTCAACATAATCTAGAATTTTAAAATGTCATAAATATCAGTCCTATACAAGGGATTTCCTTTAGAAGTATATTAATTTTGCACTATTACATACTAATTATTTTTTAATTAATTTTCACAAAAAAACCTTGCCAAATTTAAAATATGTCTGAGAATTTTACAGTGACTCTTAGTTTATGTTTTATCCCTGAACAGACTTTCAACTGATATGCAAGATTATGGTTTAATTATTGATGGAGCAGCATTATCATTAATAATGAAACCAAGACAAGATGGGAGCTCTGGTAACTACAGAGAGCTCTTTCTTGAAATTTGCAGGAACTGCAGTGCAGTGTTATGCTGTCGAATGGCACCTCTGCAAAAAGCACAGGTTTGTATTTCATTTCATAATTGTAATTTCAGATGTAAATATTGAAAGTTAATACTCTGTATGACTTATTATGATAACTTAAAATGTTACCACTCACTTATATCTTCTGAATTGGAAAAAGAGAGGGGAATAAAAAGGGAAAGGAGAGAATTTCTACTGGCAAGCAATTTAGATAATGGTATGCTAAAATGGCACCCAGCTGTGCACCTGAATTTGGTTTATGTATATACTGTGCAAATTTTATGGTTGGTACATGCTGATAAATGAACATATTTAATGAACTGAACTAATTGCTTCCTTTTTAACCTAACAAGCTTTGAATAGTCTACTATCTGTTGATACTACAAGAACCTGCATTATTTATTACTGTAGAGTGCTATTTCTTCTCTATTTTTAACATAAGTAGGAAGCCAAGAAAGAAGAATTCAGAGAGAAAAATGTGTGCATTATAATTTTTAAGTACTTCTTGACTGTTGTATACAGTTTGTATCAATTGAAAACATATCCTTCCATTACTGAAACATCTCAATATAGCTGGAGAACTTTTTAAAGGAAAAAAAACATTGGAATATACACTTCTTTTTTCCTTTCAAACTGTTATGTCTTTTTCTCATTTCTCAAGTAGAGCCTATGTAGCCCTTACTCATTTGGACACGTGTTTGGCCAGGACTTTTAACTGTCTGGAAGTTTGTACAAGTTTTTAGTTGCAGCTGCCTTGGTACCCAATTTACAGAGATGATCATTTATAATGGAGAGATTTGAAGTAAAATTTTTTGGACGGTTTCTGTATCAATAATGTTTAGATATATGCAGACTCCTATTATCTTTTGTTAAATAGTAAGAAAAAATTTCAGCAGGGTTAAGAAAGCAGAATCTTTCAGTCTTTAGTTTCTGGATTTCTTTGAAATTGTACTCTCTGTCTCTGGAACCCTTTTAATTTATCAGTGCACTTACACAGCATTGAGCAATCTCAACAACATCTTCCTTTCTTCTGCTTTTCCTTCCTTCTGTCCATCTCAAAATAGTTTGGAAGTATTTGTTATTGTATATTCAGAACAAATACTTTTAATATTTAAGAAACTACTGGGATCTTTATGCATATTAGTTGTGTTGGGTAATACTGGTTTTGTGTCCCTTCACAGAGTTTCTTACATAACTGTGTTGATCATTTTTAAGTAATTGTA
Source organism: Antrostomus carolinensis (assembly GCF_000700745.2). Taxonomy (NCBI): domain Eukaryota; kingdom Metazoa; phylum Chordata; class Aves; order Caprimulgiformes; family Caprimulgidae; genus Antrostomus; species Antrostomus carolinensis. Next base: position 38,090 of record NW_010290520.1, on the reverse strand, counting down.
CTCTCATGCAAAATAAGCAAACCATTACAGAGAAGAGGTTTTAACACTATTTTTTTCCAGATTGTAAAATTGATTAAGTTATCAAAGGAGCATCCTATCACATTAGCAATTGGTGATGGAGCAAATGATGTCAGTATGATTCTAGAAGCACATGTTGGTATAGGTAAGTGTGCTTTTTAGAATACTAATTCAAGTGAAATGACAAAAAACATTTAATTTTTAAAAACAGGCAGTCTCAAAGAATCAGATTATACATTTTATAGACAACTTTTCATGAATTTACCCCAGGAATTTTGAGATACAGTGGTGATCTCTTATTAGATCAGTGTCATAGTATTATTATATAATTTTTCAAATACTTTTATCTTTGAAATAGTTATTCATTTATTAAACAGCTTCATCACTTTTTTTTTAAGGAATCATTGGCAAAGAAGGTCGTCAAGCAGCAAGAAACAGTGACTATGCAATACCTAAATTTAAACATTTGAAAAAAATGTTGCTTGTTCATGGGCATTTTTATTATGTTAGGATATCTGAACTTGTGCAATACTTCTTTTATAAGGTAGGAGAATGTTTATTCTAATTACATAAATCTCAAAAATTTACATGGTAATATCTAACTATATACAGTTTATGCAGTCAGTGGTACAAAAAAGCAACAATTCTGTAAAGACATTTTGTTGAGTGCCAGATGCAGAGCTGAAATGGGATTTTTTTTTTTTATCCAGACCATGAAGCAAAATAGCTTTTATATAGATATATTCTGTAATCTATGGTATGTTTAAAAGCACAATTTGCCTTGTATTTTTTTTTCTCTTACAAATTCCAACACAGACTATTCTACTTACTTTCAGTACCTTCTGGGTTCTCTCTGCAGTGGCCTTTTAAACCAAGTTGGAAATAGTATTTGAGAACTTAGCATAACTTACTTTACATTAGTTTCTAAATTCATTAGGATGGTGTAGGTGGAGAGAGTTAATAACATGCACCCCTCTGTTTAGACAGTTTTGTTATGGCTAAATGTTGGGATCCAGTCAAAGTTCTTTCAATAAACAGTACAATATTATAGAAAAGAACTGTTAGAAGATAATTCAAAGTCTCAGTGTTTGACTATATGTATAGTTAGGAGAGAATGAATTTTGGGTTCACATCTAGAAACATCTTCAAATTACTTTGCTCAGAACATGCTAACCAGAGTATCAATGCTTCCTTATCACAGTTTGTGGACTGTACCTTATTTACCTTGCCGTATCTGAATTGTGCTCCTGGATCGTAAAATTCATTGCCTTTGAATTTTGAAACTGTAGCCTTATAAGTTTGCTTTCAAAATATTTTAAGTATTTTTCTTAATAGTACTACTGGAAGATGAGAATGTTGATGTTTAATGTATGCAGCTCTTTCTACTGTTCCTGCAATGTTTACTATTACTAGTGTTATAAAATTATGATATACATGGCTATAGCATTGTACAGCATATAAATTAGTGCTTGTATTTCACTTGAGTGTGTCACTTTCTCTTTCAGAATGTCTGCTTCATTTTTCCTCAGTTTTTATATCAGTTCTTCTGTGGGTTTTCACAACAGGTTAGTTGTTCTTTTTCCCCTCACTGCTACATTTTCTCTTTGGCTTTTTTTTAAAAAAGGGATCCTTTAACACTGTGCCTGTCCAGCTGAGAAAATTCCTAGGTTAGTTTACACATTGTAAAAAAAAGAACATCACTTTTGGTTCATAGGGTTTTCAGTGGCAATTGCAGTTAATTCATAAAATTGATTTCTGTAACTTACTATAAAAGCTGTGTTATTTTCAAAGTCAAAGAACACAGGAAACCAAAATTTAGAAATGGCAGTGCAAAGTGAAATGTGTGTTAGGTTTAAGCTTATTAAACATGGCAATGCTGAAAGATAAGTAATTGAACTAGTTGTTCATTTTAAGAATTCAGAATGAAAATGGAAGAATAAACTAGTATTTTCTGGGATGTGCAGGTATGAATTGCAAACTTCAGACAAATAGCAGGATTCAGTTAGTTGAAAAGGAAAAATAAACATGGGAGGACAGGAAAAGTGAACTGCTGCTCACCAGAAAAGTGCCATCATTCAAGAGAGGATCCAGTGTTCTCCTTTCTAAATTTTTATTTGGTTTTCCCCTTTGCTCTTGTCTAATTTGTGCAGAAAAATCTACCTCTTCTTTCTTCTGAATGAACTAGCAAAAACCAAAGGAATGAATGACTGGACTTAGACAAAAAGAGGATTAAGTTTTCAGGATTAAATTGGACAAGAGGAGGATTTAATAAGGAGAAAATAGTACAATAGTACTGTTGCTTTGAATTTGTGGAATGTCTCGAAAGCTCCAGGAGGAGTAAAAATGACAGAACTAATTTTTCTTTATTATTATTATTTTTTTTAGTTTGTTTTAATTTTAATTGCAAATGACCACTGAAAACTTTGGAGGTTTTTATCAGGCATTATTAGGATTTAGATATGAAAGCATGTGTTGATAAAAATTTAGTTGTAATATTTCCTGTTCTTTTAAGTGCTAAATATAATTCTGAATCAAAAAGGGGGTTTTGCAGCAACTTTTACAGCCTAAATGATCACCAAATAGGTTTTGGGAAATAAACAGCTCGATGGAGTGATGTGGTAAGTTTGAGCGCTTGTTGCAATGATGATACGTACATGGAAAAGTAGTTCAGAGGAAGAAGAACCAAAGACATAGTGGGATGTTTCTTTGTACAGTGCATTGCAATCACCCACAGCTGAAGGTCCTCTGGAGTACTCCCGCTTCCTCCCTGCATGTGTCCATGTTATATAGCCCTGGTGGAGACAAAAGGAGGGGTGGATGTGACAGAGGGGAATTTCTGCCTCTACAGGAATCCACTGTTGTTCTGTTTGGGTAGTTTGGAGTTGGTCTTACAGTTGAAATAATAGGAGGGGCTGATATGTGGACCAGACTATTACATCTATCTTTTAGTTGACCTTTTGTCTTCCAAATGAATGAGGTGTAAGTGCAGAGTTGCCTCCTATATCAGTTAGCAGCTGTTCAGGGGTGTTTGCCTCCATTGTGACAAGGTATAGGTTTGTTTTTTCTGAAGTTGACTCATTCATTTTAAATGAGTCACCTTTTAAAAAAGGTGACATGCAGTGGATTTAGTTTTAAAATTAAAACTAGCTGATTTAATTATTTTCCACCTACAGACTTTATATGATACTGCGTATCTAACACTGTACAATATCAGCTTCACTTCCCTTCCTATCCTCTTGTACGGTCTCATGGAACAACATGTCAGTGCAGACACACTCAAGAGAGAGCCTTCCCTATACAGGTAAAATTAATACATTACACCCCAAAGGTTTGGACTGTTCAGTTGTGGAATATATCTCCTATCTACCTATGTTATAACCAAAGTCCTCAGTATTTCTGTACACGCTTGCAGTAGAACATCAGATATACTGCAACAGAGGGGTTGAAGGCCACATGTACAGTCTTTAAACTACAATAGACACACATGTATTTTTACATGTATATTTACATACTGCAATCCACACCATTTGTTTGCTACATTAGTGAGCAAAATATAAATTATTGTTCTATAAATCAAAATATGATTTAATACTCCCTATTTCCTCCAGCCATGGGGAACAGAAGAATTTTTAAAAGAGAAAACATACTGTTTCTTCTATATACATGTTTCATGCTGAAAGAAAAGAGGACTGGGTGGTAGAGTGTTGTATCATGGGATGTATTCTGTGTGGTGTCAACATTGTCCTCTGCATATTGTTGACTCACTTCTGGGCACTGCAATTGTGACTGGTTTAGATTCTTAGCCACTTGAAATACAATTCTTGCCAACTAGCTGCATGTGGCCATCTAAAAGAGGAAGAGTGCCCAGTTTTGATTCTTGTAGTTGCAAAAACAGTATGTTTTAGAGAGTGGTAATGGGAGATAATTAAAAGGAAAACATTCTTTGAGAGGTAATATCAGATGCCCAAAGATTAATCAATGCAGTTACATGTTTTTGCCTATGAAATTGAAGAGGGATACAAGATACTGCTGTTGAAATCCAGCCCCCCAATTTATATTTTCTATATTTTAAATGTTTTCAGTTTAGACATGATTATTCAGAAGATCTTTTTGATTTTTGAAAACTAGCAGAGAATATTTGGTCAAAAACATTTTGTTTTTGATATCTGACAGTCTATCAATAAGCTGTTTTGGGCAATACTGCACTTGTGCTGGGCCAGATGAGGCTGCTGTTAGCTACATATGGTTTTGTGCTGTATATTTGGGTTTGTACTGTTTATTGGTAATCTGCGGGGAGAGATTACTTCATATGGTCATCAGACAGGCTTTAAAGTGCATATGGTGAAAGTATGGGTTGGTAGTAAGTGTTTCTGTAATTCAGGGTTTTCATTTAATTGTGTTCTGATTTACTCTGTGTTTTATGTTTTATGCCAAGTTGATACATACTTACTTTGTGGGCAAGAACTAAATAAAGAACTGTAATATTCAAATTTTTCTGTAATAAGAAAATACATGCTAGTGAACAGTTCTATTGTTGACCAAGCCCTGTATTTTTTGTGGGAAAACGCTCAAGAAATACAATTTGACCTGAAGCTTCAACTCAACTGCAAAATCCTTGTTCCACATAAAATTATTATTTTGTTTTGTTAAAATTTTCTGTATAAAAGTACCTTATGGGAAATAAAGCAAAGTCTCCAGAGACCTCTAGTGTTTCCTTTTAAAATCTACAGTAGATCATCACATGCATAGCAAATACTAGAAAACAGATACCCTCTGTAAAAAGATTGAAAAGTAAATGGGTGCAGCACAGGGGAATTTACCATACAGTTGAAATAAGCAGGATAAGAGGTAGCAGTTAAGGGTTTAGTAAAAATTAAATTAAAAAAAATAAATAAAGAGGAGACATTCAAGAAAAATTTGGATGTGAAGTGGTAGACAGTTGTCATGTGGAAATGTAGTGGTTTTGCATGCAATCTCTTAATTGTTTTTCCCTCAAAAAAACCTATGAGTGACATCATTTGTCTAGGCTTTTTGAACATGGTTTATAATGAATGCATATATCATCTTTTTACACAGAGATGTTGCCAAGAATGCTTTGCTGCGCTGGCGTGCATTTATTTATTGGACATTCCTAGGAGTGTTTGATGCGATGGTATTTTTCTTTGGTGCCTATTTCTTGTTTGACAACACAATTGTGACCAGCAATGGACAGGTTAGTGTTGGATTTGATCAGTCAAGCAAAGGTAATTTTTTAATGTCGATTGTTCTATGAGCATAGTTTTAGTTGTTTAATTGTTTTCTTCAAGATTTCCAGCACAGATGATAACTGTTTTATGAGTTATGGTGAGATAGATGGGTTATCTGTTTAGCAAAGTCTGAACTATGCAATAGGAATTCTGTGTATGAGTAAACAGAGGCATAGGACTAGATACAATTTAGGAGAAATATATATTTTAAATTCCAATTATGCCTTCAGAATTTACATAGTAGCCTTTCTGGTTTGTGCTTAACGTGCATCTGATGAATATCTGATTAACATATCAAAAGATTCTTGGTAGATTAGTTATGAATGATCATAAAAGAGTGTAAATATAACAAGCTTTTTAATATTTTTATTATTTTTAACATATGGCAGCTTAAAATAATCTATCTCTACTTGCTTTGCACTCACATGAATGCAAATTTTTAAAACTTTTGCATTTTATTTATTTTACCCATTGATATTTTGGTCTATTTTATTTGTGTGCTTTTTTTTTTCTTTTTGCTACTTGCTTCTCTTCCTATCCTCAGCTAATGACAACCAGCACTCACATGGTAAGACTATTGTGGATTTGTCATGATATCCATTTCATCTCTCACTGTTCTTTAATTATACTGTTAAAGAGCAGTTAAATATTTCCTATAATTATTTCAAAATATCACTTAAACCTATAGATAGAAATGTTCTTTATCTTCTAAGTACTTATAAAGTAGCAATAAAGAACCTTATATACAGTATAAATTATATTAAGGTATATGCAGTGTGATAAAGAGCCATGAACTTTGAAAAATAGGTAGGCTTTTTGCTTCCTTGCATTTTGTTATTTTGTTCTGTGCTTTTCTGTAACCTACATTTTGTTGCTCTCTGCTATAGAAAATTTATTATAGTTTATGCTATGCTATGAAGTGTTTGAATGGCTTTAGAAAAGACCCTCAAACTGAGAGAGAATGAAGCGTGCTCAGTTTTGTTGCTTATATGTAATGGACATGTTGCTAGAAATGGAATATTCAAATATCATTAAATACCATCTTTGTGACATCTATCAGGGAAACAAACTTCTAGTGTGTGAGGGAACACTTGTTGGAGCTTTTCAAAGGACAGAATGAATTTCCATTAGACATAACTGTACACTGCAGCACTGCTTCTCCTGGTACCATCATGCTCTCTGTTACATGTTCAAAATTCTGCATCAGATTATATTTGTAGTCCTGAAAATTAGACTTCTCATACCTGTACATGGTTTGTATTGCAAATATTCTGACTGGGTTCCTTTTTGAAATTTTAGTCTACTTCTGTTGTACACATTAAATCAAATTCTTCTTGATAAAGCTCTAAAGCCAGACTAGTAACTAATTTCCAAATTTTGAATGTTTCTATCTACAACTAGATACCCATGTTAATATTTTATGGTAAAATACATTGTTTGATGAGACATTCTGCCTCTTGAGGGTCAGAGTGGGTTGGAAAAGACATCATTATTCGGCATGCATGCTTTTGTGTATGTACAAAACTTAGATATTGACTTGCAATTTTAGATGTAAAGGCTTGAAAATGTTGGTGTTCAGGAATAGTCAGAGATACATATGTGAGTTCATACACACGAGTGCTAGTTGTTGTTGATGGTTATTTCCAAGTATTTAAATTATGCTCACATCTGGAAAAAGTCAGTGAAAGATTTGAAGATTTGGAAAGATCACTGCAACAACATGTTATTATGGAACAGGGCAAAAGTAGCAAGCAGGAAGGTGGATAAAAGAGCTGAAGGTAGCACTAATACCATAAATGATATAAGATGATACAGTTTAGGTTCCAAATTGTTAACATGGGTGCTGAAGCAGAAGTTTTTAACTCTTCTTTCCCTCCAGAAATGAACTAATCACCATTGTTGCAAAACTAATAAAAATTGAAGGAAGTCAATGTCTTTCACTTAGATTGATGCCTGTGTCAGACTAAGATTTACATACCATTAAGCTTGCTTCCAAACATAATCCCCCTAGGATGTTTCTCAGTATTTAGAAATTTGTTTGAAGCTGTTTGCATGGTGTAGAGTGTTATTACTAGAATAATGGAAAAGTGTACTTTTAATCAGTGATAATTACTTTGTAAATGCCTGCCTCAGTCATTTCCTGGTAAATAAGACGCTAAGGATTTATCTCTTGTTACTAATTTGTGATATTGCTTTGTGTATGGTATTCCACTTTGGATATGATGTCATGGTTAGTCTTTTAAAAAAATATAGTCAGAGATCAGCTACATAAGGAAGGTAAGAAGAAGGCACCATAGAAGTAATTGCAGATTGTAAATGTCATCTTAGTTTACCCATATAATAAAATATATTTCCTGTGTGATTTCTTAATTTTTGTATTTGATGCAGAGTGGATTAAATATAATTGTTAAGCTAGGTTCAGAAATAGGCAGGAAAAACTAAGGTAAAAGGAATAACAGAATGGGAAATACTAAATGGCAGTTTGAAACATGGAAGATCAAGTGTAGTCACAGAAGAAGGGGAAGTCTTGGATAGGCTGGGAGCAGAGCATAGAAAAATATTGCTTAATAAACTAGGTGTTAACAAAGAGACTTACAAAAGAATGATTCACAGCCTGAAGACGAGTAGTGTCTTGAGATATTCAGTGATGAAAATACATTGTGAGATTTTGTAACACACCATCCCATATTGCTCTGCTTACCTTTCTCTATGCCAAATTGGCAGCCTTGTGGAGTCTGGTGTCCCTGTGCTATGACCTCATTTTCTGAGCCAAGAAGATGAGGAGGTGAAGGGTTTGGTTGCAGCCTGTTGCTTTCTGTCTAGCCTGTTGGACAGGCACAAGGGAAAGGTTGTTTCAACTTTATATCTATCAGCTTTTATTGGAAATATGGACACATCTGTTCAGTACGTAGAAACTTCAGCTGACACTAGGCTCTGACAGATGCCAGGTATCACATGAGTGCTGTAAAATTTAACTGCAATAACAATGCTGGTAAACATCATAATTTGAAATTCTTGAACCAGATTCCTGTCCAGTTTTAATTGCACTGTTGGTTTTTTTTTAGGGAACACAAAATACTGTAGTGATGGCATGACCCTATAGAATTACTGTAGTACACACCAAAGTAAAAGATCAAAATGCTGAAGGTTTTCTGCACTTCATCTTGTGTACTGTACACACATTGGTCACACATTGAGTAAAAATGATAAAAAATGGTTACTCAGAATACTGACTCCTTCAGCCAGTCATTTGTTTATTTTTTAGATAATTGTCCCTTCCCTGTTGATCAGATTATCTCAGCCTAGTTTCCTACAGATTTCTGCCTTGTGCCTGCTTGTGTTCTCCATTCACAGTTTTTCTGACAGCAGCACATCTGTGTGATCACTTGCCCATGTGGATCCCCTGTCATCTAATACTGAGCAAGCTCATATAGAATACTATAGATGGGAAAGGACCCTGGAGGTGATCAAGTTCAAGTCCCTGCTTTATGCAGGGCTAATTAAAATCAAGTTGCTTGAGGCTTTGTCTAGTCTTTTTCAAGTTTTGAATATCCCTGAGGATGGAGATTCCATAACCTTCCTGGGCAACCTGTTCCAATGTTCTGTCTCTATGGTGAAAAAATTTCTCTAATACTTAAGCAGAATTTTTCTTGTTGCTGAAGAGAGGTGCATTCCAGTTCTTCATCGTTGTAGTTCTTCAGATATTTGTGGGCAGCTATTATATTGTTCCTTAACCTCCCCTCTACCAGACTAGGTGAGTCCTTCAGCCTCTCTTCACAGGAGAGCTATAGACTGCTAACCACTTGGTTGCCTGCCACTTGAACCAAATTTTTTCACATCCCTCCTGAACTGAGGGGCCTAAAACTGAGCACAGTTTTCCAGGTTAAACCTCACTACAGCTCAGTAGGTGGGAGTAAAAACCTTTCTTCAGTAGCCATGTCCCTCCCAATACAGCTCAGTTTGCAGTTTCCCTTATGTATAGAGAGAGCACAGCATAGGCTTGTGTTCAACTTGGAGTCCACTGTAAGCCCACTGCAACTTCCTTTTCAGCAGGGCCATTGCTCTGCCAGTCAGTTGCAATATATGGTGTTGCTCCTCCGTAGGTGTAAAACTTTGCACTTTTCCTTATTTAATTTTCTAAGATGCCTGTTATCCCACTTCTTAAATCAATGGAGATCCTTCTGGATTGAGACTCTGCCATTCATTGTGTCAGCAATTCTCTATTTTTGTGTCACCTGGCAATTTGCTCATGATGCTCTCTGTGTCACCCACCATCCAGGCCAGTGACAGAGAGATTCAGCAATATCGGCCCCACTGTCAGTCCCTGGTGTAGTTCACTGATTACCAGCAGCCAACCCAACATCAAGGACATTGATCACGAAACTTTTGAGTGGTTCAGACAGTTTTCAACTCAAGTAGTAGTCTGTTTACCCAGC
>NW_010290520.1:25107-28376 GCF_000700745.2 Antrostomus carolinensis | reverse complement strand
GCCGAGTCAAGTGGCAAATGCCTTGCTAAATTAAAAATAGATTGCTTCCACTGCTCTCCTGCCTTAACAACTCCTTAACCTGTTGCTCCCACACTGTTGGCTGCTACTTTCCTTTCCAAGTGTTGCTGTTAAGTGCAAGGAGCAGGTTTTGCTTGTGAAGACTAATATCCAGAATACTGAACACTTAAGCATTTTCTTTTCCACCTTCTACTAGGTTGTCTTACCATGCCATCAGTGGGCTTAGATTTTTCCCTTTGGAATAAGGATACCTGTAAATATCCTCTTTGTCACCTTCAGCACCCTCATTAATCTTAGTTTGAGCTGGGCTTCATCTGTGATTTTGTTCCTCCATACCCAAGAAATGCTTTTATGCTGTGCATTTGCTGCCTGCCCATATTGTCATCTCTTGTATGCTCCCATCTTGCCTTCTTGTTCATTGAGAAACATCCTGCTGGGCCAACTGGGTCTTCTGCTGAAATTCCATGTCTTCCTGCAGAAGAGACTTCGTGAGTTCTCAGCAGTTTTCTCTTTCAAAATAATTCAGCTCTCTTGGGGACCCTTCTCTTTCATGTGTGCAATACCCTAAATCAAACAAAGTCTCTTCTCCTAAAAGAGAAGAGACTTACTTTCCCGACATTTCTCTGGATACTGAACCTGGTCATCTCATAGCTGCTGCAGTCCAGGCAATCCTCTGTGACTGTATTCACCACCAGTTCTTCCCTCCCTCAGGGAGAGGAAAAGCTGAAGTGTTTCTATTTCATTATGCAGGTGGGGAGAAAATCAACTCTCATTCCATACTGTTTTATCTTAAAATGTGTGTGGATCATATATATACTTGCATAAGTGAGAATGTGGTGGTTATCACATTCTTTTTTTGTACTGTTACTCATCTGCATAACATGCTGTCAAACCTCCATGAAATTGTGGGATACTAGGGACAGCAGAAAAGGGACATCAGAGAAAAGATGATGTCCAAAAAGATTGCTGAAATTACTGCAGTTCATTTGTAAACCTCAGTGTTTTGTTAACTGTGCTACACTTGATTATTTCTTAAGAAACATACCTGTAAACTTCCGGTTGAGTGCATTGATTGTGTTTTTTTCCTGTCTGTATGAAATCTGAGGTGTGTACACACAAGGGCATGAAACCAAAACACCTTGCACTGAATAGATCATGTAGAATTCAGTGGTTTTGCTGAAGTGTCGGTTCCTGATACAAAGCAATATGTAGCTTTAAGAGCTTTATTCTGGACAAATCACAAAGTAGTGGAAAGTATTATCTATAACTGCTTTGGACCATTTTTTATAGATGTTTGGAAACTGGACCTTTGGAACAGTGGTGTTTACTGTGCTTGTATTCACGGTTACATTGAAGGTAAAGTATGCTGTATTTTATCAATTGAAACTTTCTCAGAGCTTGTTTTCTAATTGCTGGTTACTTATATCTGTTTCTCTCTATGACCATACATTGCTGTGTTAATTTAAATTAGTTTAAATACAGATTTTGCTATTTGTGACTTCTTAGCTGTGCTCAAAATTGAAAAACGGGTTTTAGCTAATTCTGTGTAGAATCCTTCCCTTTTTTCAAAGGGTATTATTTTATTTCATCTCCTGCTGAGTGTTCTGTTGCTGCTAGATAGTAATAACACCACATAATCTCTTTTGGGCTTTTTTCAGCTTGCACTAGATACACACTATTGGACGTGGATAAATCACTTCATGATCTGGGGATCACTGGCATTCTACGTTATCTTTTCTCTGCTCTGGGGAGGAATTATTTGGTATGAACGCTAATATAAATTGCATTGCAAATGTTGTTTTAGCAACATAAAGTTGTTACATATTTCACCTTTTTGTCCCAAACAGAATTAAATTTAGCTTTTACACATTGAAGAACTCCCAATAGTAATCACATTTTAAACATACCAGTAGTGGTAATGAAAGAATATTCTTAAAGAATCTGAGGAGAATCTCAGACTGCCACTGGGGCTATGTCAGTAGTGTCAGTCAAAAGCAGTCCAAGGGTTGGTTCAAGGAGCTGGGGCTGGCTGGCTGAGGCAAAATATCAGAGAGTAGGTCACATCTATGCAGCTTGGGGCTAGCCACCCACCTACTAGACTTGTCTTGGAGGGAACTAGCTGTAGCAGTCTAGACTAGAGCCAGGGAGTGGAACTCACATTGACGTTGTGTAGATGACCAGGACTCCTGTGTTTGAGGTCATTATTTGTGCCCTCATTTAGGACCTATTTGTTCTACTGTTGGTAAGAAGACTTTTAAGAATTAGTATAACTCTTGTACATAGCAGATTGAAAGTTTGGGTTTTGTTCATTTGTTTGGTTTTTTCCTATTAAAAAAATCTATATACTTGAAATTGAAATTTTTGAGAAGGAGATCAAGTTGAAATAAATTCAAGTTCTTATTACGCCTGATTGCCATCAGGAACTTCAGTTTGCCTTTCTCACCTGTAGAGTGCCCAGTTACAAGGTTATCTTTTCTGCTTTCCTGCTTACCTGTTCTGCTGGAACATATTCTACTTTGTATGCATAAGTAAACAATTTGAGGGACTAGAGAGAAAGTAGACGCTAACTGTTGCATGTGATTAAGGTGCCATTTAATTTGGAGTAGGGATTTGTATTTCAGTCTGTCCTTTGCAAATGAGTAACTACCTGTCAACTCCTTGGATATTCAATAGCCTAATTTTTTTCTTCAGTAAAGTCAGATCTGAGTTGCTTTAGTACCAGAATGCAAACAGTTTGCAGAAGTGATATTTTCTCTGATGATGTTTTGCAGCCAGCCTTTGCTGTGTATTAGAGATGTGACTATTTACATGCAACAATATATTTTAACTTGATTACCTTTTTAGAATGCAAAGACTTCGATCAAATTTTGGAAACTAGCAGGAAACTGCACTGCTGGTAGGAGGGCTTTACGCTGCAGTGTTGCTACAAAGTGTTTGTTGATCTTTGCTCTCAGTAAACATGCCCCCTAGTTCCCATTACCGTACAGTGATGGCATTTTAGTGGCCACACAACTGCCATAGGGATACTGGGAAACAGAAGTGGAGGTGGTGAAAGTGAGGGCAGAGAAAAATGGGGTGAATAGGTTAGGGAAGCATAACATGAAGCCATCGGAGATGCTTAGGGGAGCTTGAGAGGTATGAACAAAGGTGTGGTCAATAAGTCTTACTTTGAGGACACATACAAACAAGTGTTTGATGGGAAAGAGGAGGGAATTGATGGGTGGGACACTGGAAAGAAAGGTGGAACGTAT
>NW_010290520.1:0-25074 GCF_000700745.2 Antrostomus carolinensis | reverse complement strand
GGATAAGAACATAACTTAGTTTATCTTTGCAAGGGAGAGGCAGCTTGGGAGGGAGAACAGCATGGTGTTTCATGCAGCCTGGAAGACAAGAGGAAGGTAGTCATCTCTAGTCAGCGCATGTTTAGATCCACTTTTGCAAAAACTAGGATGGGTGACTCCCACAAACTGGGAAGTTGAATGTGAAGTATTTCATCACTGTCATAACTTTTGTATTTAACATTGCTAGTCTTTCTTTTGTTTATTGAAGTGTAATATCTATTTAATTTTTTTTCCCCACTAGGCCTTTTCTCAATTATCAGAGGATGTATTATGTGTTCATGCAAATGATGTCTAGCGGTCCTGCGTGGCTGGGTATAATTCTGCTCATAACTGTCAGCCTTCTTCCAGATGTTCTCAAGAAGGTCTTATGCAGACAGTTGTGGCCTACAGCAACAGAAAGAATCCAGGTAAAAATATTTTTCATTGTGCAGTTAGTTTTTTGTATCACAAGTCTCTAATAATTAGACCTCCTTCATGGTTAGAGACGAGATTAGAACAGGTTCCCCACCTGTGGTGTTTATCACTGGTTGTATAGCAGCCACTTCTGAGTGGTACGATGAAAGGTGCTGCCTATTATTTACATGATGGTATTTACCTGAATCCTGGGGCAATCACAGGGACATCAGCTGACAAGGATGGTGGGAGAACCAGGTACCTGGCTCAGCATGATTCCTGATTTGAGGAGAGAAGAGCAAAGGGATTGGAATCTCTGTGAGTGTAGGTAGGACACACATTGGCCTGGACAGCAGTTGTTCCTGCTGTTGTAGACTATTCAAAGGCACTGCCTCCACCCCTGAACTGAAGTAATTGTCTTTCCTACCAAGTCATTTTACTGCAGAAATGACACTCTAGTGTGGATGTTCTGGCATTTACCATGCAAGCTCAGCATAGTTATCCAAAATGGACAACCAGCTGAAATAAACGGAGCTCAAAATAAAACCGGTAGGAAGGGAACGTGATTTTATTGAAATCCCCTTTAAAGTAGGGATCTGCACGAGCAGTTGCAATCCTATAACAAGCGACTCTACAACTGCATGTGTGTTGATTATTGAACAAATCTAGAATTTATACACTTAAAATGAATGTGATGAATATATAGTATGTTGGTAAGGAATATGTAGTAAACTCATGCCAGCATTTATATTGCATGATCTGTGCAATATAATACTTTCTTAGCCAACTGTTTTGTACTGATGCTGTGCCTGTTACAAAAACACACGTATTAAAACTCACTCATAATTCTGTTAATAATTTTTTCCTCTTTTATATTTCAACTTACATTTTGCCTGTGCTGATACATTATTTCTTCATAAATGTGCCTTGTTGTGCCAATGGGAAGAGTAATTTAAGATCTGTTGTCTCCTTTCTTCTGATCAGCCCAAAAGGAGAAACTACTGTGTAAATGCAGACCTGCTCTGCTGGGGCTGAAAGGGAAGTCAGGTTCAGTGGGAAGCATGGTACTACCCTAGGGCCATCAAACCAACCTCAACAGAAAACATTACCTGTATTTTTGACCCCAACAAACTTTCATATATTATATATGTTAAAAGATGAAGGATAGTAGAGGTGTTGAACCTAAAACTTAATGTTAGTGCCCTTGCCCTTTTCAGACCATGAACTGCCACTGGCAAGTTAAAATAATGAGTTACCAGCAACTGTATGTGTAGGGATTAGGTAGCATTTTGATGTTTATTTGAGAAGATACTTTGCATAAAGAGGAAAGGAATAAAGGAACTTTACTTCCAAGGAAAGTAAAATTTACCTTTTGGCAAAGGTAAAAAATTCTCCTCTCATATCTGCAAGGTAAAACCCCTTGCCATTGTTATGTATTCCTTGAATGTAGTGAAAATGCCCCACTTCAGGAGGTCAGGAAAGAATAGAATTCCCAGGCAGATCAGCATCTAGCATATTTCTACTTCGATATCTTTAATAGATGTGTCTCTGCCATATATGCTACTTGTGGAAGAAGATGATCTCTGTATAGGTTCTGCATGCGTAATTTAAAAGTCAAAAGAGAGAGAATAAGTATGGGTTAATGCAAAAAAACAAGCTAGCAAATAAAAGTCCCATACAAAGGTATAACAGACATTGTATGCTAGTGCTGGAAAAGGAATGAATCGTAAAGCAGACTTTGGGCTTAATGCTGGCAATATTCATTTTTTTAATATTTAGTAGAAAATCTTTGACTTTTAACCAGATATATCCCTTGTGTTTCTTCTTCCCTCTCTTTGTTTCTTCCTGTCTTCCAATCTGCTTTGTCTAAATAACTACTACCTTGCTTTAAACATAAATGATGTGCACGGTTACTTCCTACAATCTTCTGGGGAAATCAGACTAAACATCAGTGCCTTTCTGTTGAGCAGTCCACCATCTTTATGCTTTCTCAGACTTCAAGCAGTCTAAGTTTCTAATGGAACAAAAGGTGACTTTTTTCTGCCTTTCTGCATGCTTGGCCATTTCATTCAAAGGACAGTAAAAAGTTTATCATCAGAAGTTATTTACTGTACTCATTATCTCCATTTCTGATTCACGTCAACTATGTTTTGAAGAAGAATACTTTTTGATATTTTTTTTTATGTTGTTTATCTCAAAGATTCTATGAATTGTTGTCACAATCTGTCACTATCACTATCATTTTTGTCACTGAATTTTACATAATGTTTCTGCCTCAAGAATCTAGGATTCTTAGATCCTCATTTTAATCATTGGTATGTCTGTAGAGTGAATGCATGTCACGCTTGCATTGTACCTGAGTAAATGAAATAGTTGCCACACCAAGAAGTGATAATTCTGATTATGGTGATATTACTAGCATAACACAGCAAATGTGATACTGGAAACCATTGAAGCAATCTTGTATCTGCTGTGCTGTGATAGAAGAGAATCCAACTTTTTTATTAATAAGTTATTTCCAGCATGCGTTTTGAAACTGAGCTTTCTTTATATTCCCTTTTACAAAATTCTGTGCTTTTTCTAGAAAGAAAACAGGTCAAGATCCAGAAGTGTATGAAGTTTAATTTAATATAAAAGTAGAAGAAATGCTAGTAGAGCTTGGCTTCCTTACAGTCTGCCAGAAAATTCCTTTTGACTTAATACTAGGAGTCTTAGTTTCCATTGCAAATTTTGTATCTTTATTTCTTAACTGTTTAAGATAAAAAAATACATTTCCTCCTTTCTTTCCCCTTCAAAAATGTACAGTCAATAAAAATTACTTTAATTATGTAAGTCACAGGGAAAATACACAAAGTTTTTTTTCACTATTGAAAATTCTGGCTAAAATTGGCTTTTAAGTGTCAACTGAGCTTTTAACCAGTTATTTTTAAACTTAGTGCATTCCTATAAGCTATATTGCTTTCTTTGTAATAAAAGGGCTTCTGGAACAGTTAAAAAGATTAACATAGGAATAGCAGCCATCTCTCAGGTGACTACATTAGTTCTCCTCAGGCAGTAAGATCACATAAAAGCCTTTGAAGCAATTCTTATCCTTCTAAATGTTTCATTTGAGTCACTCCAGTGTGTGGTGGGTGATTGTTTACCATCATTACCATTCAGAGGTTTTTAACCATTCCAGATATAGTTCTGGGTTTTTTTCAGAGAACTTTTTAGTGAGATACACACACACACACACACACACACATATGTGTGTGTGTGTATACACATACATACATGTACATACAAGTGTGTGTATATATATATACACATATGTGCATGTATATTTTTATATATAAATATACACACACTATGAACTGTGATCTTTCTTGGGCTAAAACATTAATTCTGCAAAAGCTTTGGAGGAATCTGTTGTCTTTCAGCAATTTTGGTCAAAATCTGCTTAAGTCTCATACATGTCCCAGTGACTCTTTGGCTCAATGAAACAAGCTGAATTTTGTGCTTTAGCTGGAAATTGTGCAGCTCTGAGGTTTCTTTCAGCCTCTACTTTTAAAAAGCAATAGAGTATTTTTTTAATATATCCAGTCTACATTAATTGATTATATTTCCTTTTTCTTTATTCTTCTTTTATTAATAGCAGAAGCTCAGCACCTTTGTTATGGAAAATATAAATTCACTTTAACTTACCCTCTTTTCATTTTTATAATTGTCCCTTTGATTGACAGCGTTTCAGCAATCCCAAATATTTTGTAGCTGAAATGCCAGGTGTTTTAATTCTGAGCTGTAAATAACTTCTGTGCTTTCATCCCTTTTTAAAACATTTTTCTTTTGCTCTTTGCTTCTGACTGATGGTTTTTTACTTCACTTTCACTTCAGTCACAAGATTGGCCCATCAGCCCTGTTATGAGATCTCTACCCTTTGCTGCGCTTGGGGAAACCCAAAGTGGGAATTTTGCCTGGGGAAGCCGCTCTGGGGATCATTCTTCTGTGCCTCAATGGGCTTGGCTGCTGTTGAACAACTGCACAGTGCTCTCAGAAAAATGGTCACCAGCAAACTCTTGCCTTTGTCATGTGTTGGGCTCCTCTTTTATGGAAAACAAAGAAATGGATCTTGCTGTTGCAGTATTTGAATCCCATGGAAAAAGTTACCTTGGTAACTGCCCTGCCCTCTCTCCCTGTGGTGTCATGACTGAGCTCTAAGTCAGCCTTCGTTAGCACTGGCCCCATCACCTCTGTGTGCAGCACTCCCTTCAGTGTACCAGTTGTTCTGGGAAGCAGTGAAGCAGGACGTCCACTCCTTAATTTGGAATCAATTTGGCCTCATCATATCCCAGGGACCTCTCCCATTCAGTGCAGGTTGTTGACAGAAGGGCAGGACATACAGCCTGTGCTACTTAGTCATGGTACAGTTAAGTGCTTTTGAGAATAATTAAGTATTTTTAATAGAGTTTGAAATGGAACTTAGAACAGCCTCAGAGTGGCTCAAAGGATTAACCTCAGGATCGAGAAACAGAAACCTTTGTTTTACACTGGATAACCTTTCCTTTTTAAATCTATCAGAAAATCTGTCACTTTTACAGGACTTTACTCCAATAGTTACATTTGTACCAAATGGTACAATTCATTCACATTTCCCTCTTGTATTCAGCAAGAGTCTCACTGTTTTTCCTCATCCTTGCAGAAGAGTATGAGACATAAAACAGCCTTAAATGCACTGGCGAACAGCGATGGGCCACTTCTTGAAGGAAATCTTTCAGCTTCCGAGCCATAATTAGATCAAAGCTAGGTAACAGTACTGTACGTGTTGCCAGTTTGGATTCATTTCTATTGGTGAACTGTGCTATTTACAAATCAACTGTTTCCTCCAGAGTTTTTGGTGTACTTTATCAATATTGATACAAAATCATTATGTTTTACTTGGAGAGCCTAGTTTTTGCAAGAGGTGTTCCCATGCCACAGGTAAGATCTTTTTGTCTCAGACACTTACTCATGTAAGGCAAAAAAATGAATCGATATACTTGTATGTAAATACATTGTGTTATGTATAGGTGTTGTGTGACATTTCTTCTATAAGATTATTGTGGAGTGTACTTGCATTACACCGTGGTGTAGAATTCATAAAGGTAATTCTCACACATCGTGGTCTTGAATACATATACAGACCAGATGCTGACAGTAAGACAGGAAGATAACCATAAAAAAGGGAGTTACTTGTGAATAGGACCTTGGGCTGTGTTTCTGTCAGTGTCTACCATAGTAATGCGTTCTGCATAGACCAGTGCATCGCTGCACTGCTGCCTTGGATCAACAGAGAAGCGTGGTAGCCTTGCCAAATACCCGAGACAGCAGCATGAGTGGTGACCTCCTAAATCCTCCAGACATTAGGGCAGCAGAATGAAGTTCTCTGCTTGCCATGCCACTGATTACATGAACAAGCAGAAGTAAGAAGGTACACTTTTTACTCATATACGTTGCCACTTAGATGCTGTATCTGCTCCAGTCTCTACATGCTCTCCTGACCCCAAAAGCAGCACATGAGGAACTAAGTGAAGGTGCAAAGTACCAATATGTGAAGAGGACAAATGCAATGTAATGTGCTGGTGTGGGCTATAGGGCTCCAAGGTAGTTGAGGCGTGCTTTCAATTTACTTATAATGACTGCTAGACAAGTAGTAGAAGAAAACCCCAACTTTCTTGAATAGCTTCAGGCGTGGCAGATGGAAAGTGCTTGCCTTGGAGCTATGTGTAGAAAAAGAACGATTTTATTTTTAGAAATACTTAGGGTTAACTAAAATGCTTCACTTTGTAGCTGGAAGAATAGGAAAAGTAGTTACCATACAGTGTATGACTACTTCCTCCAACATTTCCAAAACAAAGTCTGCTATTCTGTTACCTGATTATCTACGTTTTTCTGTATTAATGTTGGTATTTGGTCTATATGTGTGTTTAAAAGAACCCAGGCCTCTCTGTTAGTGAGCCATTTGGTATAGTTTGCTGACTTTTCCAGCTATTGTAGGAGAGCTTTCTGATGTTCTTGGTTATGCAAGAATAGCGTTTCAAGCTTGTGATTGGCATTAAAAGTGAAATATTAAATCTCATAAAAAATTCTGTAAGCTATGTCATTAATATTTATTTTGTGATTTTTTCCTGTTTTGTTACTGTCTTGCTGTTAACAGGGAAGGAGGAAAGGGATATTAAGAATAGAGGATTAAATGGCTTATGGAGCATCCACAGAGAGAGTGATTGACAACATTGATTTGAATCATGCTTATAATGCATTTATATCTTAAATACCATCACATAACCTCCATACCTCTATACCTGAAAATTTTATGTGCATTTAGTGAGATGAACTCATTGGAGAAAGTGCTGTGCTAATTTTATTTTAGTTTGTGCATATGTTCCAGGGTTTGTCATGCAACCCTGGTGTTACCGTAGTCCTGAGTGTTTCCTGAGTGGAAGTGCTGATTCTGCCAGAGTGTGGAGTGATTATGTGGTACAGATAAATGTTAATGGACAATTAGACCAAGATAGTATTGTGAAGTGTAGTATAAATTGCCTATATAGATGCTACATGTAATCTAAGCAAGTGCAAAATCAGATACTGCTTAGAAGTACAAAGCGAGTGCAGTAAACCTCTGGAACTTTCATCTGTTAGCAAAAACTGACTGTAAAGAATCCCCTCTCTTTGGAATTACAGGGCAAAGTACTTGAATCTGTTCTGTCTTAAAATTCCCTGTAAGAAAATCTGACTAAAAAAGTTCAGAGCTATAAAGATGTACCAGGAGAGACTGCAAAATGAAATATAAACCCGATGTAAAACAATTGAACTTGAAAGCAGTCCTTTGTGTCCTCATCTGTTCTCTAAAGAGCTCATTATCAGGTTTAGAGATTATATGTAAAATTATGCCTGGTTCTTTAGGTCTTAATATAAGATGAATCATGTTGAAAGTGGTTGATTGCTCAACAGCATGTGGGTTTATACCTTTACATGAAACAAATAGCCAGAGTGGTGATCTAGTTAAAGGCACTATTATACCAAGGGCATAATGGCCCTATGAAAGGACACAATTGTAGACTTTTTGCTCCAAAATAATCTATTTACTGTGTATTTGCTTTTTTTTCCTTTTAACAGAATGCATCGAGGCACTGTCGGGAGCACATCTCAGAATTCACACCTCTTGCCTGTCTGAAAAGTCCAAGATACAGGAGCAATGACTGCAGCAATTCCTCAGCAAGAAGGTC
This sequence comes from Antrostomus carolinensis, assembly GCF_000700745.2. NCBI lineage: Eukaryota > Metazoa > Chordata > Aves > Caprimulgiformes > Caprimulgidae > Antrostomus > Antrostomus carolinensis. Next base: position 17,401 of record NW_010290520.1, on the reverse strand, counting down.
TAATCCTCATTCTAAAAAAATGATGTTTACGCACTGGAAAGGGGTTGATTATTCAGTACTTCCATCTGTCTTTGGCTATTCAAATAAGCATTGCCGTTCCAGTGCAGGCTACCGCTACAGTGGGTCAGGTTTGGAAACGTCTGTATGACAGAACACCAAGTCAAGCCTTTAAAAACTGTATTTTTGTTTATTTCTTTTTTCAGGAAACAAACATGTCACAGAAATATACTAAACTATGTGTGGCTTTTACTGTCTGAGGTAATGTTCAGACAAACAGGATCAAGAGCTAGAAGTATGAACCCTTCCAGGCCAATAGGTCTCTTTTTATGTTTTGAACTACTGGAGCAATGAACAATCTGCACAGTCTGGCACTGTGAGACCGCTAGCACTAAAAATTCTCGTCATCCTATGTCAAGACTTTAGTGCATTTACTGCTTCTGTCATCTTTAGTAATTTTATTTGTTACTTGAAGTATATAGTTTCAGTCAGTGACCTACATTTTGAGATCAACAGTTTTAATTTTCAGCCAGAAGCAATGACCTCAGTTATCTCCAATGAACGTTTCCTAAAGCATATTTAACAAGTGCTGTTTCTGATTTTCCTCTGTCCTTTTTCTTTCTTTGCTCTTTCTGTAGAACAAGCTGGTGTTTCCTCTGTGCAGATCTGCTTTCAAGAAACACTCTCTAATGTTCACTTCCTTGTAAGTGGCCAAATCAGGGCTATGTCTGGTTTTCAGTTAGTTTTCCCCTGTAGAAAGACAGGCAAAACAATCCTTGTGTAGAGTATGTGTATACCATATGAAGTCAAGTTGGCTGTTAAATAGGTAAATATCATCAATATTGATAGCTACTCAAAAACTGAATGTAAGCATCTTGCCTAAAAGGTCTGTGTGAATTAGTCAAAGATGCAGATTACCCAGTGTTCCCACTTTCTATCCCCGTGATTGTAAAATATGCATAGCAGAAAGTATTATATATTAAGCTTTTTCTGACACATTTTTTTCCTTTAAAGAAGAAAAGCTGTTTTTTTCCAAATAAGCATCTTTTACTATCTGGATTCATCCTCATAATATTGATTTTTTGTGTGTGTGTGGTTAAATACTGGCTAATCAGCTTGCTAGATATATTACAAAGCACACAACTGTTAATTTTTGGAAGCAAACCATGAGGTGGCACATGGCTGTTTACTAACAAACAGTTGAACCCTAGTTGTGATACAGAAACTGATTTGACTGCAAGGGTTTAGTTTGAATTACTTTTAAGAATGACAGCCAACTTGCACTTCTGTTTTCTCTGCTACACTTATGTTACCTTGCACTAATTCAACTACTAGCTGTGTCCTTGTCTTGTTTCTTTAGTCCAGTGTTTTATTTTGGGATGCAAAAATATCTGAAGGAGTAATCTGATTTCACTCAATTTCAGCCTGGGGGTTAGAACTGGTTAATAACCATAGTCATTAAATACCTCTGGGAGGATGTTAGCTAAAAATTTATTTCAACTAAATACTTGGAGTTGGAGCTACAGCCTTTATTGGAAGCAGTGGCCAAGAAAATTGACAGTTATGTTTTGATTGGACTGAAGTGGCAGAGAAAAATTATATCCCTTTTTCTGTTAGGGAAAAAAACCATAGGCAAAACAGTTTACTTACTAATTTTAATGAAAGAAAAGTTAACTTTCTAGGAAATGTTCCTCACAATATTCTGAGTGATTTTTGCATTAAATTAAATGCCCTGGGACAGGCTGCCCAGGGAGGTTGTGGAGTCTCCTTCTCTGGAGATATTCAAGACCCGCCTGGATGCCTTCCTGTGTGATCTCATTTAGGTTCCTGCTCCGGCAGGGGGATTGGACTGGATGATCTTTCGAGTCCCTTCCAATCCCTGACATTCTGTGATTCTGTGACAAGCAGAGATCGTAAAGTAAGTTGTGAAATTTTTGGTATACCAAAGACAAGAGAATTTTAAAAAGTCTAATGCTGAGCACCACAAATGAAGGTATTTTTACCATTTCACGTGTAGCACTTTTAAGTTTCAAAGAATGTCCTCATAGCAGTAACATTTTGAAATACATACATATGTGTGTGGGTGTGGGTACGTGTACATATACTTGCCATTTCAGACTTGAATGTTGGTCAGTTAGAACCGTCCCCTACATAAAACACTGGTGTATATATTTTTAAAAAGTTAATATGAGTATAAATTTTATACCACTAGCAGTGACAAATTTCTTGTGTGTAGTTAACAAATTATTTGTAATGTATTTTTTAGAAATCTTAAAATTGCCTTTGCACTGAAATATTTTTCATACTGTAGCTATTTATAAATCTGTTTTACGCATACATTTGTTAACACACCATTTCTATTTTTTTTAAGTATATGTTTTGAAGGCTTTTTTTATACCTATGAGTTTTGGCCACTTAAATTTAGCTTAGAATGGCATTGTGGCTGAATGTTAAAATTTTAATGAATGTCAAATTAGAAATATAGGTCTATTGCTCTGTCAGTCTCACCCAAAATATTGATGTTTTGTTGGTATTTGCGATAGCGGTGATTAGAGCACTGTACTTTCAGTGCTATACTGTTACTGCTAGCTTTTTTACCCTACAAAGCCTCCTGTTTTACTTTCCTGAGTTCTGTCTTTTAGCCTTAAATAAGGAGATTTTTTGCTTGATGTTTTTGAAAATGCTGCATTCCTGTTCTGCCTACTAACAAAGCAGTTCATTGCAAAATTCATGTAGCCCTGCTCTTAGAAATTATTCAGGCTGAAACACCTACATAAGTGCTTGGGAAATTTCAGTTAAACATGTCATTTTTTGGAGGAGAAGGAATGTTTGAATTTAAGTGGAAGTTTCTGCTTTGATTTAGCAATACTTTTACCTTTAAAAGTTGATACTGTTTATTAAAAATAGACTGTTTAATGGAAAAAACATAAAACATCAACTCTGTTTCACTTAATGTGCTTTTGCTTTAGTCCCTGTTACTATTGCCATGCAAACCTAGTCCACTGCAGCAGGTGTTAACTTGGAGTTTTATTGTAAATGGATCAGATGATACAAATATGAGAAAGTAGGAATTAGATCAAAATGCATTACAATGTTTTATGATGGATGGGACACTGAAAGGAGACAGATTTTTATGTATTTAAAAAAAAAAAAAAAGAATTAGAGGGGAAAAGTATAAAAATCTATATAACTTCCTAACTTGCCTTGTTTAAATTGTTGCAGCTTTAACAGCATAGTGTCTCCATAACTGCTTCTATAAATGTCTTGAAACTGGTAAGCACTAACCAAATGTATGTGAAGACTTAGAAAGTATTTCATGCTTTTCAGCCACTGAAGTTCATATATTCCTGCAGTGGCTTGTGGCAAAAGATCTGTTTTGTTTTACCATGTACAATAATTGTTTGTTCAGCCACTTAATGTAAAAGCTTACAGTTTACTTTCTTGCTTGCGTTAGCCTGTTTGTCTTGACCCAACTGGCTTGCAAATAGAAAAGGAAAAAAACAGCTTAACTGAGCAACTGCACTGCTTTTCTTTTGGAAGCCAGTGGGATCATTGTGCTCACGCTACTGTCTCTGTTATAAAAGCTTTAATGGAAATTTGTGAAAGTATTAAGAAAGTGAAAAAAGTACACGATTCTACTTTGCAGAATAATCTAAAAATCAGTTTATATAGCTTTAATTTTTTTATCTCATGAAAAGTCACAGAATTTTAATCTGCGTTGTATCTGACATAAGTTCTGTGCTATGTACACATTGCATTTTAAATGTCCTTTTGTGATCTAATGTAAAGTAGAATCTGCGGAAGTTGCTGTATGGGGGCTGGGGGGTAGTTATCTGTGCATTAAACATTAAAGATGTCTGTAGTCATCAGAACCAAATACTGACACTTATTTTTAATTGTACAATTATAGATGCATTTATTTGAAAATAAATCAGCCTTCAAATCTAATGTTTAGATTATCTTATACCACTTCATTTATTTGATTTGAAGAGTCAGTGTGTGAATACATTACTGTAAAGTTTCTTTTCAGTGCTATTTTTAACTCTAATTTCTGTAGATAACCAAATATAACTTGTTTATATTCAGTCACATTTTGGATCCTTATGTAGAATATATAAGCAGGAGACATGAATCTGCTTGCAATAAATATAAACATTCAAGACTGGTTTAATTTGCTCATGGGTAATTAAAATAATTCTAGTATGAATATGAGATGTTTTCCTATTAGTCTGTAATAAAATGCAAGTAGATAACAGAAAATGGAATGAGTGTTTGGTTCTGTTATTGAATATGCTTGTAGTCACATTTATTTTCAGAAAGTATATGTAGTCAACTAAAAAAGCAAGCTAACAAAAAGGGAGATTCAGGGAAAGCTGGAACACGAGCAGTGCGAGGGGTTTGTTGCAAAGCTCGTAGAAATTGGTACCAGTCCAGGAGAGCTTTGTTCCGATTGGCTAAGTGCTAAAGTTCTTTCCAAACTAAACTCAAAAGCTACACATGAGAAGATCTGTATTTCCTCATGGTTCTGCTATGTGGGGTACCCAGAGCTGTTTCTCCTTTTTTTGCAATGTTGGCAATTTAAAGAAGCTGAATCAAGGACACAAACAGTGTGCTTTGCCATCTGAGTCGGTAGCAGTGTTGACAGATTCTTACAAAGGAGGCTGAGTGCACAGAAATCCCATCATTTTCTTTCATTTGGTGGCACAATATTATGGGACTTGCTGTAGTTTCAGAACCATTACAGAGTGTACAATGTGTTGACACAGTCAGACTGAAGCTTTCCTAGATGGCCTCCTCAAAGCAAGTCAGAGAATTAGCTTAGGAGCCTTTCTCCTTCCCGCTGAGGCTGTGTAGAATGTTTAGGCACTTTGTTTCTATACTGATTTCACACTTCCCATAATAAGGATTTCATAGTAATGGTTTTGTATTTGTATGAACTTTTTATCCAAACAATACAAGCATATTGTACCCGTCTCCCTTTTGTACATCAAGAAATTCTGTGTGTCTAATGAACAAGCTGCTGGAGAAGGTAGTTTGAGGGGAAAAGGTAACTTATGGAAGATGGTTTCGCTTTACTCATGCAATGAAGAAAAAAAATGCATAAATTGCAATTAGATAGAAATATTAAATCGAAACTGTTTTTGAAAAAATAATGTGCTGATGCATTTGGATTTCAGGAGGGACACAGTAGCAAGAAGAACAAATTACCTCCTAAGTAGACAGATTTTTATTTTGTGTGTAAGAATATGTTTATTTAAAGGAAAAAAGGATAGAAAGTCAGTGGTTTCTGAACAGTGTTCTAAATTGAATACCTTATGCTTTCCTTTAGCTCTTTAAATTGTGCTCTTTTAGGAAGTTACTTTGTAGAAATAATTGAAAACTGTTTCTTATATTCTACAATGAGACTACATTTTTTTTCTGCAATATTTGCAATACTGCTGTATAAAATCTTTCCTGAAGGTTATTTTGATATGAAGTGAGACAGGTTGGAGACAGACTGAAGTTTCTTGATTTTGTTTTCTGCGTATTCTGATTTCCTCAGGTGATACTCTACAGGAATTTAAAAATAGTATTTGACCATTCTAATAAAGCTTTGTTGTTGTGTGTTTCCATGACACAAACTTACATGTCTTTTCATTTTAATTTCATTCAAAAGCTAAAGCATAAACCTGCCATTCAAAGGTTTCATTTAAACTGTGAAGTGATAGGCCAGGGATGAAAACAAATACAGCCATTAACTCATTTCATTATACCGAATAGTTCATCAGATGCCTCATGTCGCCCATCTAGGGTTAGATGTGTTTATCGGAAAATTACACTGTGATCAGTTCTTCTTTTAACTGGTGAGTCTGCAGTAAATTAATAGCGGTTACTCTTAATAATTTAAGTGTTCCTTTTCCATTTAAAGGAGAGAAATAGGAGCAGTATTCAATTTTAAACCACCAGAAGGTTTGTTGTTGTTCTCTGTTATTCATTTTGGTTAAGAAATCTCAAGGTGCATTAAACTTTTAAAAATTCATATGATCCAACGTCCTGCTAGGTTCAAAGGCTCCCTATTCAGATTTTATCAGGAACAACTTTTAACATCCAGTCTCCTTATTTAATGTGGGAAAAACTGAGGTGCTGCTTGTTCCTAACAAGGACAGCAATGTTAACAGTTGTTCAAAAAGCACATCAGTACTTACCTTGAGATTTTAAACATAATTTTGTAAAGATACTTCACACTGAAACGTTAGCCAAATTTGAAAGCTAGATCTTGCAAATAAAGGCTGAGTTTTAGAAAAGAAGGAAAACAAATCCTGGTCCAAGGTTCAAGACCATCAAGTGGTATGCCGACTTCTATTTCAGAAAATACTTCCAACCAAGTAGCTAGCCTAGAAGAGTATTCTTCTAGGAAGTGCTGAGCAGCTTGTTTCTAAGATGATTATAAACTGCATAGCTAGAGAAAGTTGTCAATATGAATTGGGTTGAAGTCTAATTGTTTATCCCCAGCTATGAAGAGGTATTGTGTTCCCTTTTATTCTGATAAAATTATAGCCCAGAAAGAAAGACTTCACCTCCTAAGTCATTTCAGGCACAGGACCACAAAGCTTGACACTGGTGCAGCGATACAGGTCAGTAACAGTTGGGATTCACTTGGCTTTTAAGTGACTCTTGTTAGAAAGTCCAAATGATGTATTAGTTTAGCCCAAAAGCAGCGCTTGTGCGTCACTGTGCTGAAAGGAACCAGTCCAGATAGAAAAAAGCGGAAGATCCTTCCATTGTAGATTGTACTGCAGCACGAGTCAGGCTTCCCTCCATCCTCTCGGCTAAGGCCCGCAGCAGATGATTTGGAATCCACCTTCCCTGGAGGCCCTGGACTTCTGCATGCGTATGGGAAATGCCTGGCTGGCTGATCCCCTCTGACCTCACTCGGTGTTTCTCAGAGCAGCTGCACAGAAAGTGTACTCGCATCCATTGCAGTCCATGTCCAGAACAACACTTCTGCCGTTAACAGGTCTGAGTCCAAGATGATCTTACTCCTAGGTAGTACTGGTCTATGTATAATGTAGTAGGTGCTTGCTGCAAACACTAAGCTGTTGGAGATAATTCTGGGACTTTATTTAAAATCTACTTTTTCAAGGGATGTAAGTTTACATATTTGTTCCCAGCCTAGAAAGAAGATATTTTATTTTTCTAAACAAGTGTTCTGTTGAGTTACTTCTATTTTCCATTCTGAAAACAGCAAAACAAGGAAACAAAAATCCACACTATTACCACTTTACACTAAAATGACAATGAAGCTGATCACCTTCACCCCCTGCCCTGCCACATTGCTCATTGTCTTAAAATTATCTTGGTCTTCCAGTTATGTGTCATACCAGGAACTTTTACTAGCAGTTAAAATGCTCTGTACAATCATAGGGTAAACCTTTGGAGAACATTTTTCTTAAAATGAGATTTTACACCTAAAGCTGATTATTTAGTTGTAATCTTTGTAACTGTACACAATTTACAGTCTTTTGCTGCCATCTGCACAGGAAAGCTCATGGTATTGTAGCAAAGAGTTTTTATTGTGCAGCAATTAGAGATTCTGTAAATCATAGTACCAGTGCTGGCTAAGTCAGCTGACCTAAACTTAGTAAGTCCCACTCCAACCATTTCAAGAATATGGAGGTAGTGGTTTGTTTTGTTTTTTTGTGGTGGTTTGGGGTTTTTTGTTTGTTGGTTGGTTTTGGTTTTTTTGTTTGGGTTTTTTTTTTTGGGGGGTGGGTGTCTTTGATCTTGTTTCCTTGTCATAAACAAAAAGGTGACTCCCACTCTTATGTAAAATGAGCTACATGTGGAATCATAGAATATCCTGAGTTGGAAGGCACCTATGAGGATCACCAAGTCCAACTCCTGACTCCAGCCAGGGCAACCTGAAAGTTAAACCATAGATCTAAGAGTTGTCCAAATGCTTCTTGAATGCCAAGAGGCTTGGGGCTATGACAGCTTCCCTGGGGAGTGTGTTCCAGTGCTTGACCACCCTCTCCATGAAGAACTTTTTTCTAAAAATGTCCAATCTGAACTTCTCCTGATGCAGCTTTAAGCTGTTATCTCACATGCTATCACCAGACACGAGAGAGAAGAGATCAGCACCTCACTCTCTGCTCCCCCTCATGAGGTAGTTGTAGACACCAATGAGGTAACCCCTCAGGCTCCTCTAAACTGAACAAACCAAGTATCCTCAGATGCTCTTCAGAAGTCATGCCCTGTAGTCCTCCCACCATCTTTGTTACCTCCTTTGGACTCATTCTAATATTTTCACATCCTTCTTGTATTGTGAGGCCCAAAGGGAGGCCACACCAATGCTGCACTGGATGCAGTCTGATCTGCTGACTGAGGGGTAACGAAGAGTTTGAGGGAATCTGGAGAACAGCTGCTTCGACCAGCCAGCAGGAAGAACTTAAAAAAAAGTGAACATACACTGTTAAGAGATGGTTAGATGGGCACATGTATTTGGGTAAGTAAAAAATGCCCACATGCAAAAAGAAAGCTGTATGAAATTGAGAATTGTCTGTCTAAAGAGTTTGACTAGGGATTTGAACTTCAATGCCTGTTCAACTCTTGTTCTCCCTACAGATAGGAAATGGGATATGTATGTTTACACCTCCCATTTCTTGCCTCTTATCTAGTACCTGACATGCTGGGCTACCTTCCTTTCCCCTCAAAGTGTGTTTTAGCACTCCATGCTTCATTGAGAGAAGGAAACCGTTCCTTCCACATTTGAGCAAAGCATCATCCCATCTGTGGTAACAAGAGAGATCTCTCTTTTCCATGTTATCTCAGAGGAGCATTCAGCAGGCAAACCAGCAGATCTGAAGCAATATGGTCATCACCTCAGTGGCTGCTGCCTTGGTCACTCCTATCCAAGAAATATTTGAACACATGCACACAAACACCATAAACTGCCCACCCTGCCACGTGGTGTGAATTTCACATGGGAAATAACCTCTCTCTTACCTTCCTTCTGCATCCAGCTGTGCTCCTTTTCGCAGGTCTCTTTCTAAGCAAATTAAGATGCAAAATAAGCTCACCCATCCTTTTCTCTACTAAAACTGTGCATGTTTTGGAAATGAACCCTTTCCCTATTGATTCTATTTATGCTAGTTGCTCCAAAAGGATATACAGTCTCATGGGACTTTTTCAACATTTTTTTTTTTCCTTATAAAAAGTTGTGATTTGAAGATACTGGGAAAAAAAAGGCATTTTTAACCCCCTGAGTTTATTGCAAACTACCTATATCTTACAATTTTGGCTTAGTGACACATTATGCTTACATGTTCAAGGGTCTCCAAGGAGATTTTTTTTAAGAGTGATAGTATTTGTAAGACAAGATAAAAGGTCCATTTTCATATATACCCAAAGATTTGAGGGTAACATAGAAAGGGAATTGCTATTTAAATTCTAACACCACACCCCTCCTCCCCCCGGAAATTTTTCTCCATATCTGAAAGACACATTCCCCTCATCTGGTTCTGCATAAATCATTATTATATCCTTTAACTAACTTTGGGCAATTTGCCACTATCCTGAGCACATTAATCTTTCCATCATAGCCTGTCTGAATGATACTCATGCACCCAACTCTGGCATCTCGTATTTCCAAATGTAGTTCATGAGTACCATCTGCCAATTCTTTATTTCCAAATATGTATGAATATTGACTTACAGAAAGTTGAGAGATTATCTTAATTTCACTGGCAACTAATCTGCTCATTCGAGAAGTCTCTGCCCCTCCCCATTGTTTAAGAGCTGTTGCTATTTTAGAACAGTAAATAACTGGTTTCTAGAAGGCACTCACGTTCTTCATAAGGTTAATATCCAACCAGCTTATTAACTTTTTAACCACTTCAGTTTATGAAGATTTACATTCCCCTGAGTTTTCCCAGAGGTGTACCCTTAACAATTCTGATTTATCATAGTTAATTTTATATCCAGGTACTGAGCCAAGACAGTATGTTTGGAATCCTACTGACTTAAGGAACAAAGTGGATGTTGTGTGACAAGCCCAGACCGCTGCTGCCAGGCACTATACTGCAGAACCCATGATACTCTTGTCTGTCTTATCATTATCTATGTGTGGATGAGATGGATGCTATATTAAAATATGTTGGCTTGGGAGTTAGGAAAGTATCAAAGTAGCATAAAAATAAATTTCACTGATGCACAGTAGAGTTCAGTCATCTCATATGGACCGACCTGTCAGTGTGACAACTGTCCATTTTGAACATTTGCCTGCAGCTCATCTTTTACATTACTCACAGACATTTCATCTTAGTGCTGTGTTACACCGCTCTTGCCTTCTAATAGGGTTTACGGGTTGCAAATCCATTTATTCTCTACCACCACACTGGATGTAGTCAAAACTAACGTGCTTTTCCTTACTAATATTTTTAAAGAAAGTCCATGTTTTTGTCCAGTCCCAAACACTTTCTTTCCTTGACTATTAGTCTTCATCATTACAATGGTGCACTATTCAACTGTTTCATGATGCACAGGCCAGAGCTGATCTGCAGTTTGTGTTTCCTGCAGAACAGACAGCAGCATGTTATGACTCTGAAATCCCTTCCTTACATACTAAAGCACACCATGTTTGCCCCCAACATAAGAAGGACAGGGACATACTGGAGCGACTCCAGAGGAGGCTCCAAGGATGATCCAAGGGCTGGAGTACCCCTCCTACGAGGACAGGCTGAGAGAGTTGGGGCTGTTCAGCCTGGAGAAGAGAAGGCTCAGGGGAGACCTTCTAAGCTGCCTTCCAGTACCTGAAGGGGCCTACAGGAAGGCTGGGGAGGGACTTTTCATAAGGGCAATTAATGACAGAACAAGGGGAAATGGCTTTAAGCTGAAAGAGGGGAGGTTTAGATTAGATATTGGGAAGAAGTTCTTTTCTGTGAGGGTGGTCAGACGCTGGAACGGGTTGCCCAAGGAAGTTGTGGATGCCGCCTCCCTGGAAGTGTTTAAGGCCAGGCTGTGTGAGGCTTTGAGCAACCTGGTCTGGTGGAAGGTGTCCCTACTTATGGCAGGGGGGTTGGAACTAGATGATCTTTAAGGTCCCTTCCAACCCAAACCATTCTATGACTCTATTCTATGTTTCTAGTCACAGGAAATTTTCCACTCTGCTCTCCCTCTCTGCCTCTTCTCTGCGTAAGGCAAAGCAGGAATTAAGTGGGAGTTGAGTATTTGAACAACACAACATCAAAATATGATCCAAGAGGTCAAGTGTGAGGTTCAGGTTCAGACACTGACAACTGTGTGTGTACAATCCAAGTGTCTAAGCTCCCATTACAGCCAGCAGAAGATTCTCTGTTGGATGGTATGCTGAGAATAAGAACAACAAATAGTACCAACAACCTATTTTTAATCATGACATTCAGCCCAAGTCCGTTACTATCTACTGTATTTGTTTTGCCAGACATTAAAAATGTATTTACTGTACTGAATAGAAGCACAGTGAACTCCATTAATGATTTTGATTCTTTTTTAAACTCTTGGGAAAGCCAAGAAAAAAATCAACTAGGAGGGAAAGAAAACATACATGGCAAAGGATGTTTTGCATCCATGTCCAAGAAAAAAAAAAAGATAAATTATTCTCAGTGCCTCCTGTCACTATGACAACATAGACAGAGAGACGTGCAAAATTTGAAATGTGAATAGCAAAGGTAGAATTTGGAACACTTGCACAAGCCATTAGCAGGATGGGCTTACAGCTTCGTCCTCCCACATGATTTTTGTTGCTTATGGCCGTGTCCCCAATACACAGATTAGGACTAATCTTATTTAGCTGACAGGGTCTAGACCTTGCAGCCTGAAGCTGTGGGGTTTTGTAGGACCTAAGCATCTTTAGAATCCCAGGTCTCTAGCCAGGGAATCATCCTCCTTCCATTTAGATGTATTTCAAGCTCAGCATTACAGGCAGATCTCCCAATCCTCCCAACACCTTTAACGGCTGTGAGACTGCCTGGCCTAACTCTTACAACCCTGAAAGGAAGGAAGGGAGGAGAGGAAAGAGAATCACATGCTCCACAGATCACATATGCTTTACAGGCACCAGAAGTCAGAAGAGTCTGATTCTGTGCCAGCCACTGAGGTAAACAACAGGACAGATTTTCCATGGCCACTTCCAGCCTGAATTTGCTAGAAAACTCACATAGTTGCTAAATCAACACACAGGGAGATGCTTGCCCTGTAGCTTTCCCCATGTCTGTGGGAAACTGCCTTCTGTCTTGTGACAGGCCTTTGGGATTGCGTTGCTCAGGGAGAGCCATCCCCAGCTCCTCCAGGTCCTTTCTGGAAGCTCTGCCATGCAGGGGAGCAACGGCACACGTCAGCTGCACAAACACTGCCTGCTTTGTGCAGCTCCCACTTTCCACACAGGGTCGGTTCGATAAGAGTGAAAAAGCACAGAAAAGCCCTTCCTGGATTTCAGAAGAGTTTGCAGCTTTTAACCTGTCCCTTTACAGCAATATAAATTAAGAGTCTTCTTCCACATTAGCTATGGTTTCCCTTAGTCCCTGCTCCTGTTGCTACTGATTTCCCACTACCTTCCAACAGGAAGGTCCCACCAAAGGATTCCCCTTTATCAGCTGATTCCCTGGAGATAACATTCTTCCTGGTGTATTCATTCCTCTTACAAGACAGGAGTATATCTATCTTCACTTTTGTTCCAGTGACTAGTTCAGGGAATCATGGCAATGAATGACTTCATCTCCAGAACCCTGTGTGTTTTCACACAGATTGTGACAATGCTTAAGAAGTCTCCCATTCTACAATCTGGTTTTTAAAGCCCAAACTCCCAAAATGAGTTTGGGAAGGGCATCAAAGAGCAGTTGGTGTGCAGATTTCTTTTTCCTTATAGCTAATTAGCTTTCTTCCTAGTCAATGCACATATTTGAGTGTCTTGTCCATCTGATTCCTCCCCAGGCCAGTTCCTTTTGATACAATCTCATTCATTGCAAATCATCCTGTGTTTCATCAAGAACTCTGGTGGGCACAAAAGGATCATCCAGCAGTAACAAGCTGAATCTTCAGCAGTACCCTTTTGATAAAATCTAGCTTGCTATAGGCTAAAAGGATGACTACAGTCTATGGTGGTATTGAGAATAGAATAGAATAGAATAGAATAGAATAGAATAGAATAGAATAGAATAGAATAGACCTTTAAGATCATTGAGTCCAACCCTAACACTGCCAAGTCCACCTCTAAACCATGTCCCTAAGCACCACATCTACGTGTTTTAAGTACCTCCAGGGATGGTGACTCCACCACTTTCCTGGACAGCCTGTTCCAATGCCCGATAACTCTTTCGGTGAAGACATTTTTCCTAATATCCAACCTCAACCTCCCCTGGCACAACCTGAGGCCATTTCCTCTTGTTCTATCACTTGTTATTTGGGAGAAGAGACCAAAACCTGCCTCACTACATCCTCCTTTCAGGTAGTTGTAGAGAGCGATAAGGTCTCCCCTCAGCCTCCTTTTCTCCAGACTAAACAACCCCAGTTCCCTCAGCTGCTCCCTTGTAAGACTTTTCTCCAGACCCTCCACCAGCTTCATTGCCCTTCTCTGGACAAGCTCCAGCACCTCCATGTACTTGTAGAGAGGGGCCCAGAACTGAACAGCGTACTCAAGGTGCAGCCTCACCAGTGCTGAGTATGGGGGACAATCACTTCCCTGGTCCTGCTGGCCACACTGTTTCTAGCACATTCAGTTTGAATTTTCAGCCATAGAACAAGCCTGAAATAGAGTTTTTATTATTTATGGAGAGACTGCTGCTATTTTTAGTGAGTTCTTAGGATTTGTATTAAGGTAAATATTTCATACCAGAGGAGGAGGAATTTCTGGAGATACTTACACCATCAGTATGTGTATGAGTATGATTGCACAGTGTCCCCTGAGCCTGTGAATGATGTTTGTTAATGTTCACAGTGTAATTAAGAAGACAGGCTAGGTTTTCTGGTAACATAGTTTGCTCGCATCCTGTAAAAACATGGAATTTTGCAGCCTACCAATGGGAATGTCTAAAGTCTGGACTCTTCCTTTCCCCCCTTTATCACATTTCCATTATATTTGCCATTAATAAATCATCCAGCCCACTGCTTTATTTCATATATCTCAATTGCTCTGATTTTTTTTCAGACTGCCTTTGTTTTAATAAAAAAATTATATCATTCACTAATTATTGCCACAATTACAAAAAAAGAGAATCATTGTCAGTCTATTAAAAAAAAAAAAAATTCCCCTTCCCTGTGGACAATCATTACTGTTATTCTCATCATGTTTCAAAAAATCTTCCTAACATACCCTGGAGAACTTCTCCAAATAACAGCTTTCAGGCTTAATTTTCTGCATTGTTTTTTTCTCAGCAGATTATGATGATTTTACAGTTTCTGATTCTGTACAAGATGTGGCTCAAACCAGTTGCTCAGTAAAGAAAGATCTCAGATATTTGATAGACCCAGTTTGTGTAATCGCTCCCTGAAAACCAACCTGTTGTCATTTTGTAGCCCCTCCAGACTTCGGTAACCGGCAGAAATAGGTACACCTCACACAAAAAAAACAACTTCTTCCTATAGCACTGTAGTTAGTTCTGCTCCTGCTTGAAACAAATACATGTAGAATCACACCAGGTTGCACCAGGCACACAATAATGATTCCTTATTTAGATACCTTTGTACACCTCTATTTACTCCTAACAATTTAAAGTAAACCTGTATTCTAGAGTGTTCTCCTGGTAAATCTGGCAACAGGTACTGGGCACTAGATCAGGAGACATTAACTCCTGAACTAAAGGCTCTTCACTGAAAAAGTTGCCCGTCTTCCCAAGCTGACTCCTGATGCACAGCTGTGCCAGCAAGTCTCAAACACCTTGCTGAGTGTGTCCGTTCATAGTCTGCAACGTCTGCACAACAGACCAGCATGTCCAGCACCTCAGCATTTGTTAGATCCCTCTGGGCTTTCTCATCCCAGCTTTTGTTTGAGCTGAAAAGTTGTTGGGTTTTTTTAAAATCATCAAAACTAGCCCCATATTTACATATAGCACTTTCACACTGACAGGGCACCAGAAATACAATGCATTTGAAGGAAGTGCTCCACTGTACAATTTTTGCCAGAGCCGTAATAATTCGTTGGTTTACAATTCCTAGGAATCCCACCCTATACCTCCTATTTAGGATGGATATCTTAAGATACCTCAAGCTCATTCCAACTCACTTTTACTTACAGCTGTTGTCATGTGAAAGCACACATTTGCTCTAGTGGCTTTCTTACTTTCTTTATTAATTTCTTCAGAAATCCTAAATGCCATCTGTTCTTCATATTTGCTTCAACTTAACTGCTTCCCTGCTGAAATTCACCCCAGCTTCTTGGCATAGCTGGAACAAAAGAGTATTTTCCAGGGAATCTAGCATTCTTATCAAAGCCAATGTTATATTCATTCATATATTTTATTTAATGCAGAATAAATAACATTCATGAGGAAACAAAAGTAAGGCTATTTGTAATGAGATTTTTTTTTCCCCATAAACTCTGATACTAGTAGCTGACACAACTGTGTCTTCGAGCAAGGATTTCTGCAGAAATCCTGCTCTATCAAAAAATTCTCAGATCTTCTTGTCTGACTTCTTATTGCTTGAAACCAGCCAGTGCCTAAGGTTCTGGTGTGACACAGAACACAGTGGGGATCACAAAAGTCAAAAACCTCATGTTTCTACTAGCAAATAAAGCAGGTCAGGGACTGTCCTTTGGCTGGGGAGCCAGCTGGCACACCACGGCTTGCATATGCAAAACTGAGCTCTCTTATCTCCCAAAACAGGTCAGCTGCACGCAGACGGTGTGCTGGCAATGGCCCCTGGGCCACGCTGACCCATGAGCTGTGCTGGGGATTGCTTCAGAGACGGCTCCTTTGCTAGGACAGAACCAGGCTGGGGACACCACCACCAAGGAAACAGGACAGAGGATAACCCCGTGCTGCGGTTTGAGCCTGAACCCTAGCCCTGTTTAGCTTACCACTATAGGGGTAGCTATAGGGATAGAGATCAAAAAGTGCCTGCAACACAAAACAGAACTGAAATCGAAACTGCATGTTTTGTTGATGTCTGCCCTGTTCTTCACAGACTCTCCTTTCAAAGCTATTTTGACAGGATCTCCAAACTAAGGTGTCCTCTCTGCTCTTTGTTGTCATCATTAATTGGCTTTTTTCCCTGGACAACCAAACAGATCTTTTCAACCAACACTGAAAATGTTCTTGTGAGGTACTGAAAAAAAAAAATAGTGATTTATCTGAATCTGCACTTTCTTTTTTGCAGAGTCCCCAGTTTTGCAGTGAAGTGTCACAGGGTCACTCCCATGGCACACTGCAGCACATAGTATCTCACAGAAAACAGAGCACAGCTGCTGCTAAGGCGACTTTCTTTACCTACTTGCATCTCAGGTTCTGTTTGACCTGTGTTTTGGGTTAAGCTGCTGTAAGAAGCTGCTAGATACTAAAACCTTGTTTCTGTAAGCCATTTCCAGAAACCACCTGTGTCACCGGGCTTTAAGAAAGGGCATTTCAGGTTATTATGACAAGTGTACACAGTGTATCATCATCTCTGTCATCTGATGCTTTTCTAAACATCAAGAAAGAGAAAGTGCAAGAAATATGTGGTAACCCCCATTTGTCCTCGGTCCTGGAATACTCTTCCTGAAAAATTTAGCTCCCAAAACCTGCGGTTCAGTTGTCACGAGTGTGAAACCATCATTGTTGCAGCAGGGACGTGGAGAGCAGCGTGAAAGGCTGCTGAGCACCCGAGAGGAGAAGGGGCTGGGAAAGCCGGTGCGGTCAGAGTCACGCACACATCTCGGTGCTTCACCTGCACGCACGCCT
Organism: Antrostomus carolinensis; assembly: GCF_000700745.2. Lineage (NCBI taxonomy): Eukaryota > Metazoa > Chordata > Aves > Caprimulgiformes > Caprimulgidae > Antrostomus > Antrostomus carolinensis. Next base: position 515 of record NW_010290520.1, on the reverse strand, counting down.
TCCCCGCAGCACCCGTTTTCCACGTGTTTATACATCCAGCACACAAAAGCCCACACAGTGCCCTGTTTTGCTTATGGGCAAAGTTTTTACCACGCAGGGATTCGCAAATTAGAAAGCAAATACCCATTGTGGGTTGGTTTGTTGTTTGTTGGGTTGTTTTATAATGGGAAAACTGTCTAATTCACCTCCAGCTGTTCAACTGTCAGATGAAAGATGTAAACACAAGTTACCTTTATATACACATAGAAGCAAAACAAAATGCCAGGAGCCAAACACTGACATAGCAGGAAATGTCAGAATCCAGGCTGCAAAACTCTCCCGCGGCTCATCCAGGTCGTACCTCTGTGCCGCTCCTTTCAGTTGCCGTCGCGTCCCAAAAGGTGAGGCAATGCTCCCACAGGTTGCAACTGCTTTCCTGGAAATAACCGCTATTCCTAGAAAAAAGGCACGGGAAGACCCGAACTCCGACACTTCTTCCTACCTGGTGAACACCCGCCCTTTGCAGCCCGGGCCCA